>NC_038250.2:22816441-22997894 GCF_000004515.6 Glycine max
CATTGTTATCATCAAAACACCTTTGAATCACATTCACCATGAATCCTTGCTTCTACAAAAGGCAGTGGTAATCGATTACCAAAACATTGTAATCGATTATAGCTTTTTGAAATTAATTGGAACGTTGTAAATTCAATTTGAAAACTTTTTCAAAACAATTTTGCTACTGGTAATCGATTACAACAATCTGGTAATCGATTACCAGAGAGTAAAAACTCTTTGGTAAACATGTTTTGAGAAAAATCATGTGCTACTCAATTTTTGAGAAAAACTTTTCATACTTATCTTGATTAAGCCTTCTCTTGATTCTTGAATCTTGATCTTGATTCTTGAGATCTTGAACCTTGAATCTTGATTCTTGACTCTAAACTTTCTTCTTGAGTCTTGAATTCTTCTTGATTCTTATCTTGAACTCTTGAATTGTTCTTGATTCACTTGAGTTGTTCTTTGATTGATCTTTGATTCACTTGGGTTGTTCTTTGATTGATCTTTGAGCTTTTTGTCATCACCTTTGTCATCATCTTGTGTTATCATCATTTTTATCATCAAAACACTTTTGAATCACCTTTGATTCACCATGAAGCTTTGCTTCTACAGATAACAATGTAGGGCAGTTGTGCAATTCAACAAACTCATGTCTATACAAAATGCAAGCATGTATTTTTTGGTATTCCATGCCAACAGGACATAATATCTTCTTTGCCTCATAATGAGTCTTTGGTAACGTGTTATCTCTAGGAAGCACATTCTTCAATAACAACAGTAATTCATTGAAGCTTTTGTCACTCCACCCAAATCTTGCTTTCAAATTGACCAAAGCTAACACCGCTCATAATCGTGTGTACTTAGTGCATCCAATAAACAATGGAATCTTCGAATCATTATCTAAGGTGTCATAATGCGGTGCATGTGCTTGCTTAGAACCCTCTTATCCAAGATCACGTAGCATGTCTTCCATATGATCACCGACTTGTTCATCAATTGGACCAGTTGGAAGGGTTGATGACATTTCTGGTAACTCACCATGTCATATCCATTTTGTATAAGTAGGACAGATACCATCATAGATAAGGTGTGTTCTAATGTCATCCAAACATTGTCATCGGCCATTCAAACATTTAACATAAGGACAGAAGTATAATCCACCAACGTCGGATGCATTATCTTTAGCAAATTTTAAGAAACCTTCAACCCCATTTTCGTACTCTTCAGTTATGCGTGTTGTTTTCATCCAATTCTTATCCATCTTGGGTGTACTGTCAGACGAGGTACATTATTCGATATGCATGCGAACCTCTCTTTTATTTAAAAAATGGTGTGACCCTACCCCATTCGGGAAAACATTTTTTTACTTCATTTTCACTAAAAATTTAACTAGGTTGTGTTATTTTTAACTAAATTTCAGCAGCATTTCGCTTTGGTCTCCAAGTACACGACATGAAAGCGGTCACAACAATTCATCTCGATCATGTATGCACCCAGAGAACAAAGCAAGATGCAGTGCCCGAAATCTAGTTAAAAGTAACACAACCTAGTTAAATTTGTAGTGAAAATGAAGTAAAAAAAAATTGTCTTCCCAAACTGTCCAAATGGACAATTCAAGATTCAATACAACAATTAATCCAAACTATTCGTATTAATTGTTGTATTGAACCTCAAACAGGGAACTATGGCTCACTCAATGAAGTAGAATGTAGTACTACAAAATAGTTTCATGTGAACCAACAATATAATAACTAATGACATAAATGTGACAATGCCATACAAATAAAGTATTCATTGTTAAATGAAGCAAATTAAGAACAAACAAAGTTGAAAAGCATAAGAGATACTATTCTTGTATTAACACAATGCCAAAAAGGAAGTGTGAGTGAAAAATATCACCCACTTAAGTACTTCGGAAATTTGTATGTACTCATATATGTTTGTGCTATTTTCATATTTATTGATATAAAATCTTGCAATTCCAGTCTTTCGAATTTTTCTAAATGTGAACTGATTGAAACTGAGTTTCCATATAACAAAACAAACCCCTATACAACTTGGTAACCTCTAAAAGCCATGCAATAAATAAATAGATTTGGGGTGGACTATGTAATGGAAGTCAAACACAAAACTCAAGAATGATTCCAGAACTTTCCAAAATTATGTAACCTCATGATGTTGTATCGGACATGATCGATGCAGGGTGGGATCCTAATGGGGTTACGTTCAATTGTTTGACGCGGGTTCATGTGAATCCTGCAAGAAGTGAGAAGGTTTTGCAGGTTTATTAGAATTTCAGCATTTAGAATCATTGTAGGGATGACAATCTCGAAGAGGATGCGAGGATTGACAATTTCATGGTCAACAAAGGGGTTGCTCCAATTTCATATTTATTTTTTTATGCATAGCTAAGTTACATGACGTTAATGGTGCGTATCGAATAAGTCCATATAATGAAGGAGCTGAACTGCTAGCCTAATACATCAACAAATAATATTTTGATGAGGATGCATAAAATTATACTTGGTGGTTGTTATGTGTGTGGATTTGAAAATAGATGTCTGATATGTTTGGATTATTTTGATTTTGATGTTTACAATGTGTTGTGATGACTGATTAGACTCGACAAAGGTGGGGAACTGAATGGGAAGAATAGGGAACTGGTTCTTCAAAAAGACATCAGACTTCGACTCTTTGAGACATGTCACTCAGGATGTTGGTGGTGCTAAGGAATCACTGCAGAAAGTAACAGGACAGGAAGACACCCCTAGAAGCATGGTGGAAGATCTTAGGATGGAGCTGGAGAAAGTAAAAAGAGGACACTCTGAATTGAAGGAAAAAGAATCCAAAATTGAATCCATTGTTGAGAATGTGCAGGTACAGCTCTGGAAAAGCGAGTTTGAACAAAAAGGCTACTTGACAGGAAAATCTAAAGCTAGAGGAGCATTAGAGGAAATGATCTTGACATTGAAACAATTGTTTTCTTTACTAAAAAAACAAGGAGGGAAATACAACATATGAAGAATGACACTGCAAAATTGAAGATCAAAGCTGCAGTGGCTAAACTTCTGTTAGAAGATGCAGAAACAAAGGTTAAAGTAGCGGTGGAAGAAGTGGAACCACCTAATGCAGCATAGGCAAGTGTTGTTGACCAGATTAAGGTGTTATCTATGAGAACTACTCCTTGTCATTCATCACCTTCTGAACCTGGTGCAAGAATTACAATTTCAAGGGAGGAGTTTGAATCCTTAGCTCATAAGGTTGAGGAGTCTGATAAATTAACAGATATCAAAGTGGTTGCTGCCACAACACAACCACTTTGAAGCTACAAAGGCAACCTAAAACAAAGTTGTAATGTACATGGTCTCTTTCTAGTAAGGCTCCAGCTTGAGGGGAAGTGTTCTTATGCACTACTCTGTTAACCTTGTTATAAAAATATGAGGATCACTATACATTGAACGGTGTCCGATTACAATTTTCTCACGTGTCTCTTTCTTTCTCTCTACTCACTCTCTCTTCTATCTATGCAAACCTTATCCATGAACTACACCAGTGGTAGTAAAATACCACCATGGCTAGTAAAATGTACAGTTTAAAAATAAGAATTGCTTAAAAAGTGGAGTTTTTGTCGACAAACAGTCACAAGAGGCAAAGCAATTGCACAGTTTCATTAAATATGTACATTACCTTCTATTGGAGGTATATTCACCGTTTCCTTTAGCAATAAAAACTCGAACACAACATCCCAAATATACTTTATTATTCAATTCAAGAACCTGTGATTACAGCAGAAAATTGATTTTCGGGTTAAAGTCATTACAACTGAGTATAACTAAGACCTTTCTAGAACTTATTAGTATGTTGTTGTATGGCATGGATGACAACATGCGATTTATCATCAGAGTATAAACTAATAATTCTTATGCAAGTGTAGAGGCTAAAACTTAATGTTTTCTCATACAGCTACTATAACTCACAATTTTTTTGTGCAAGGACTAAAATTTAAAATAGGAACTATAAGGCAGAAAAAAATAGTTTAACCGACAAATTTCTAGTTATATACCAGCGGATGGTCAAACCCATGACAATACAAAATTAGTGCTAACTATAGTGGATGGGTACCAAAAAAGTCAAAAGAAGCGGACAAATGACAAGTCTCTAGTTATATACGAGCGCATTACCACGCACCAATAATGTGGCTATAATCTGTCTAATCATTTTGATGACTTTAAAAGAAGCCAGATTACAAGCGTGATGAACTTAATTGATTTCGAATTTTATTAGCTGTAATCCCTATTTCAGGTAGTTAAAGTACCACTATTTGAAGTACTAAGGAAAGATATGAGGAACTGTTTTACTCAAGCTCACAGATGCATCCAAACACAATATTGTGGTACTTACTAAAAAAAAAAAAGAAGAATGGAAATTTCTTGTTTTTTATTATCAACAACTTCATGTGGACTTGGATTGGAGAACAAAAAAACAACAACAGCTACAAGCTGCAAAACAAGTGTAAAAACAGAGGGTAGCTACTGCCTACAGCCAAAATAAAAGTGTTTTTTATGTAACGTTTTTAATATTAATTATAAGAGTTTTACTAAAATCTTTATTTAACATAATTTAAATTATAAGCAGTAATTATAAATTTCAAACCGGAACAGAAACTTGAGAGATTCTTTGAAGCAGACTTAAAATCAAAACAGTTGAGGTATCATCAACAAAAAAGCTAAATTATGTTAAGTAATTTGTTATTTTCATTTCTAAACTAGTTTGTTATTTGACCTGGTATTTCCTATTTTCCTCTATAAATAACAGAGAAATGGAATCTTTCAGAGCAGAATGCAAACAACTTTGTGGCAGCAGTGTTAGCTGGGAAAGTGCCACTAACAGCAGTGCACGAACTACGGGTGAACTTGATCATGGACACATTAGGTGCTTTGGCTTGGCCTAGAACCTGTGCTACAATGTGCCTACACAAAGGTTGCTCCATTTGTTCTTCAATTGATCGAAGATGGAGTGGCACTAAACACTACCGGTAGTGTGCACAAGTTTCATAAATGAGGTTCTGAATTTGAGTTTTCAGGTAGTGCCACAAAGAAAGCAATCCTATCTTCGGCTGTCTTGGAATTGAACATGGAGATGGAGAACTTGACAAGTTATTCCATCATTCATGTTCAGACCTTGAACTGAAACAAGAAAACAAGTGGACTTTTGTTGAGAAGGAAGGTAGACAACACAGTTAATGCACATTGGAAAGGAGCAGCTGAGATGGTACTAAAGACGTGTTCAACATACTATGATGCTTCTGGCATTGTGAAAGATCTTGACAATGATAACATGTTGAAGTTTGAGTACATTATTCAAGTATGCTTCTTCTGGGTTGATGCCATTGGTTGCAACTTGCCATTCGGTTCTAGACTAAAATGGGGAGAACTTGTAATTGTCCTTAGGAAGTTGTTTATAAGGCTATTGTACTGCATGATTTTGTGGAGTTTGACTTAGCTGAACAGCTCATATGGAAATATAACATAAGGCCATGAAGGTTTAATTTATAATTCAAATGTCCAATTGGATGGCTGAATTAGGACATGGCTATGGCCATGGAACCTTCACAATGTCAGAGCCAAGAGACAGGCTATCACATAAAGATATCAATATTAATTAATTTCACCCGTATTTTTTTTCATTGTTGAGAACGTGTTATTGAAAAATAAGCGCTTGAAGACAATTGACTAGTTTCGAAGCTTGTGTGCCACGAATAACTTGCCGAGAATATTGATTTATTTATTTGTGCCATTTAAGAATGACAATGTAAATGTTTAATTTGCAATGCGCACAAATGTCCTTTGATCTTTTTAACCTCAATCGAGTTTACAAATTTGTGTTTATTTTATTAATAAAATAAAAACATACCCTTTAAATTTAATGTTAATTTAAGTTTTTTTTTAATGATGATATTGGTATGAAGTTGTCTTGTAAAATGAATATTCTTCTCTCAACATGATTTATTCTATATTCCAGAGTATCTCTAATAAAAATTTCTTAAGTGAGTTTGTTAAGTTACTTTTTGTGATCCCACAGTATCATATCATTCTAAGAAATTTATATATAATTTTTGTTTTAATGCTAAGAAACTCTAAGAAATTTAAAAAAAATCATATTTTTATATTTTTTATTTTTATTTAATTATGATACTGTTATGTGTTATTTAAATATTTGTTTTTATTGTTAAGAAGTAATTTCTTGCAAAAGATACAAATCTTATTTTTCAAAAATTCTTCCTCATATAGATTAAATTTGGTCCAATGAAAAACAAAACAATTTCATTACTTAAAAAGTCTTTCAAGAAATCCCATTACAGATGCTTAGGAGGAACAATGATACACACTTTCATATATATTACATATTGTTAATTGTTACGCTATTATTTTAATTTTAATATAATATTTAATACTCAAACAAAATAATAAGATTTCGAAATTAGCTAAAAAAAAAAAAACTTAGCACTGCAATTCCTCAATATAATTTTAGAAAACATCTCTAATTCAACAAATTAACTTATTTTAGAGTTACTCCATGGTTCTAATGTGTAATTAATGCTAACCATTATATTTCAAGACAGATGAATAACATTTTTTTATAATTATTCTAACTAATTTTATTCTTCCTCTAATGAAAATGAATAAAAAAATAAATATATAAGATTTGATTAAATTAGACATAATATACCATAAGCATCTAAGGGGATGTTGAAAATATTATTATTTCTATTTTTTTTTACTTTTAGTTATAAAGATTAAAGAATGTCATTTTATTTTTACGTTGTTTCTTGTTTTCAAAAAATTATGTAGAATACAATGAAATAATTTTTTATATTTTTTTTTCATTTTTATGTTCACTATTTTCTATAAAAAAATTAAATTATATATATATATATATATATATATATATATATATATATATATATATATTTTACATACTTATCACCCAAGTTTAATTTCTATAAATAATAAAATATATTTTCTCTTTATTTCTTAATTATTTTCATTTACCTTCCGTATTTCAATAATTTTTTTCACCTATTTCTTTCTTTCAACCTTATTTCAATATTTTTTTCCCCTATTTCTTTGTTTCAACTAAAGGATCCATGGGGTTTGAGTTTGTAATAATGTGTAATTACAATTACAATTCGGAAAAAGAAGTTATTCACTCCTAATAATTCTACTTGACTCGACTCAACATATAGTTTGATGCCGAATTTGATTATTACTGCACATCAATAATCCTAGACAAAGAAATTATAGGCAATATTCCTCAAGGGAACTTTTGCTGTAATCTTGTCCTATGAAAATAAGATAGACCTAATTATTGTGATGTATGAAAATAAATCAAAACTATAAATCTTTTAAGTTTTAGACAAGACTTTTAATTAAATTTTATTTGAAATTTCTGCCACAAGGTTCAGTAGCCACATGCAGGCCTGGTTTCATTAATTAGATTTCCTTGAAGACTAGGCACAACAGAGAAGCCAAGGAGATGCAAAAGCTTGGAGACTCTCATTGAAGACTAAGAGGTGATCACTTTCAGAGACATCCCATGTCATTCTTCCTCAGAATTGCAGTTCTTCTTTTATAAGATTGGTTTTGGTTTTATTAACAGGCATTCAATAATATAAAAGGTCTACGTAATGGGGAAAAATAGACAAGTAGAGGTGGGGATAAGTGGGTAATAAATCTCTATTAAAGAAGAACAAGACAATTGGGAATTAGTTAGACAACTGCTAACTTTACCTAAGATTAAAAAGAGAGATCTAGGGTGCTCTTGAACCCACCCAAACATAAAGATACAATGTATTTTTCTAAGATTGGCGAATAAGATTTTTAGGGCGTCCCTGCCAGTTCTTGCAACTTTTCCTTGTTTCTTCCCCAAATCCCAGTTTAGTATATCAATTGGCATCAGAGCATGTTCTGATCCAAGGCAAGATTTCATGGTTAATAAGAGAATGGAGTCATGAATTGAGGTGATAAAAAATGGCTTGCAGTGCACCAATGAATCACTGCAAATATTAGTTCAAATAATTATAGCAAATCTCATTTTTATCTACATGGTATGATTTGCCTGTAAATTAGATTCTAATAACTACAAATAATTACTTTGTTCATATACTAAATTTATATGCTACCACCAAGCAAGGTATAACAACGACACAAAAACAAAAAACAAAAAATCAAACACAGCCTGAAGTATTCTAAAAGGGCTAATTTAGTATGAAATTTACTCTTTATGCTAACCTTGTCTAATGCAAGACAGAGGCACTTCTTTGCTGCTGTTAGATGTCTTTTTTTCCAAATGCAATTTCCTAAATGTAGCCAAGCATCTGCAAGATATGGGTTTAACAACACACATTCAATGGAGTCATCCCTCATATACAAAAAATAACATTCTACTTGGAACTACTGATTAATATACTAAGCTACTACTTGACTTCACAAACACGGACACTGACTGTCAATTGTATATATGTCTATGATATCCTTTACGTTTAATTAATTTGTTTTAAAGTATTTAATAACATGCTATCACGAAGTATCTTAGTGCATGGGGTACCTTAATTATCCTTGCTACACAAACTATTTTGGATAAGCGAACACAATTAAGGATACTCTAATCTAGCTATCTACAAAATAAAAAACACACTTCCTATCCAACTCATAATTATATTCTAACTCATACACCAATTTCAGATTTGGGGGGGGGGGGGGGGGTACCCTTTCTCATTCTAGCACCAGACCTATATGACATGAGCTAACGTCAAATCCATCACTATATATAACTAAGTCACAACAACCATTTCTGAAAAAATTTCATTCCAAAAGCAATCATATATGGACCAAAGTACAACATTCCAAATCACCCTCTAATTATTTATGCAGTAAGTTATTGAGCTTCAAGAACACAAATAAATAACCAGGAGGGGTGGATCAAAGGAGAAATATAGAAAAATGAAAAATGTGAGCAATATTGTTCATGACATCAAACCATCCATCATCTTCTCATCTCATCAGCTCAAAGTCAATAGAATTATTATGGAGAGTATTTTTTTTTCCTTATGATCATTCACTCAATTATGTATTCAAGACTGAAATTTAAAATAATTAATTAAACTAGAATAATCTTATCCCAGCTATTTCAGATGCTTGATAGTGCATTTAGGTGTATATTGATATTGCAACTTTGCATTAAGGTTTACAGGAAAAAGGGTACACACAGCCCAAACAATAGAGCTAGGCCTAGAGGCCGAAGCTGGAACAATAATACCCCCAAGCACACTTGCTTATAAACCTAAAGTAAATAAAATCAAAAATTATTTCTTGAACTAAGCCGTACTTAAATCATTATCTTGTTTTCCTTAAAAACCATTATCAGATATATCTTGTTTACCCTAACTGTGATATGCTTAGGTATATGCTTACATCTTTGGTGCAATCTAAAATCCATAGTTATTGCTATTGCTCCACTATATATAATAAAGACTTATAGGTTATTAATTAATTAGTTTTTATCTTAACCCACATATCCTGCGGATTAGTTTTATATTTCTTAGCATCGCTTAGTTAAATAACTAAAAAGGTTCCTATATATAGACTAAAGGTTAGGATTGACTTGTACGTGTAGCTGTTATGTTATTCATAGTTCATTAATTAGACATTGTTAATTAGGGGAAATTAAATACAGTGCAGCATTATTTCTCTGCTTTCTGAATAAATAGATATGGTTTCAAGGATAATTTATAATGATGTGATAATTATAGAGAAGTAAAAAGTTAACAGCAGAGAGGATGATATAAATGATGATGATATATAGTAACAATACAAGTAAAACCCCCGATATATGAAAAACTATTTGTACAATACATAATTGATATTTCAATTTGCTATAAAACTCATCACATTGTATTCCCAATATATGACGTATTATTCACTTATTCTATACTTATGAAATATCTCTGGGATAAGAAAGGTCGGAAAAAAAGATAAACTTCCTTGCTATGTATCCATGCCTGTCATGATTGATGCACGTGTTAATTAATACTATATAACCTAACAACTCTCAACTAAGCAAAAAAATAAATCAATATAGCAAGCAATAGAGCAGTTTTAACTAAGAAAAAAGTAGTTATACTTAAGCCAATCAATTTCCTTCCAGCTCAATGAGTTCCAATTTTGTTTCCATTAGTTAGTAAATTAAGAAACATCCAACAAACATTAAAATATTCAACCAGAACAGCACGAACCTACATGCACGCCTGAGCAATCAGACAAGAAATTCAAAACCCAAAAACCATTATTAAATGAAATTAACCAGAAATATGCAGACACTACCAATGGCTTTGATGATTCATCATTTTAGGACTGATTCCAACAAAAAAAAAATGGACAAACAACTACTCCTACATGAGATTGTGTTGGGACTTGGAAATATAAAGTTCTGCGCTAGGGTTTTGTTTTGTGGCTTGGGCTTGTGGGCTTTGAGGGTCCGAATGGGTTTACGTTGTGACCTTCCTCATTTAGCAGATATTCTTCGTGCACCAGTCCAATCTCAAATACACCAAACAAATCATGTGAAAATTCAAATTTGTCATTCACTTAAAATCTTAAATAGTCCCATCTCTCCCCTCACCTTCTTAACATCCCACTCATCCTTTCCTATTTTCACAACATACTCTGAGTTAAACCAGTTCTCAACTATCCCCAAACTTGATTCAGACACTTTTGCCTTATATTTTGATTACTATACAAGTGACCTTCAAGACACAACCGAAAATAATAATTGATAAGCATTTCTATATGAAGCATAAGTAAAAGGCAAGGCAGGGGATGCAAAAGAAATAATTAAATCAGTAATATGATTACTATAGTCACAAAAAAACTATACTAATTAGGGTGGTGAACACCATGAGTATAACCAAAGTAATTGAAAAAATAGCAAACGAATCTGAGATTGTGTCCTCTAAATGTCTTGGTTTGAGAGAGGGAGAAAGATAATCGAAGAGGAAAAAGGAGGTTCGTGTTGGGTTTGGGGAATTGTTTAACAAAGGGATAGATTGACGACAATATAGGGTGCGAACGGATTCAAGTCGGGATCGAAGACGCAAAGGTTTTGACTGACAAAGATGGAGTTCATCCGCTTTGGTGTCGTCAGACCCACCGCCATTGGTGCCATAGTCGGTCTTCTAGCACTTCCTCTCATTGAAAATCTCGGTCTTCTTGCGCTTCCTCAAATCTTCGAGGACACCGAATCACTCTCTTCTTTCACCTCTATTTTCAAACTTCGAAACATTAAAACCCCCAAATGGCCATACCCTCAACACAATTGGTAGCTTTTCCTTTCAGCAATGAGTATCGGTTGGATACAGAATAAGGATTTAATTACTATAGTCAAAACAACATGCAAAGAAGTATACATTAGAAGTAATCAAATGGAAGAAAAGCAGGAGAACATACCTTCAAGTAACACTCACAAAAGGAAAAGCTTAAGTGCCCTCGATATGACTTTGTTTGTGTCGTTTGGTTTGCTAGATACTTTCTCTGTGACTTTGTAAAGAAGTGTCATCGATAACAATGTTCAAAATTTAAGTTCTTCTTGGCGTTGGGACACTATGTAAGTTGGGGGTTTTTGTTTCGAAGAGACTGCGAAAATAGACGAGAGGGCGCGCAGCGTAAGAAGGAAAGTAAGAGTTCTTCGTCATCTAGCTAGGGTATACCAAAAGTGAAAATGATATACAAAGGCGGTCTTTCGTAAAAACCGTCATTATCTTACTTCCTCATAATTACAATATTGCCATCGAAAGACATTCTAAGACGATCGTCTATAACCGCCTTAGAATCTGCGACGTTAAAGATAAAAGTTTTCTCCTTTATTACAAAATTGTCACCGCTCCGTATTCTAAGACGGTTTTTAACAACCGTCTTAGAACTCGCGTCTTAAAAAAGCGCTTTTGTAGTAGTGATTTGACAACAAGTTAGAGCAAGAAATTGCATTGCGTGTCGGTATAGTTCCATAGTGGTTGGGCCTAAATCTGACGCAAATGCAGTATTGGTGACACAAGCATTCCTCAAATTAATTAATAAGAATTCCATTTTCCAAGGTTTTGTTTAGGTTTTTGTGTGAATAGTGAACAAATAGGATTAATCATTTTTTTTCTTTTTCTTGTGCTGTTAAGCTAAAAAATTAAACTAAAAATTTTCTTTCTTTGTCTAAGGTCCACCAAGTACCATTTTTTACAGAACTTATATTGATCTAATGTGTATATTATTATTATTATACATTGCTGACATAAAAAAAAATATCCCTTAAAGTTTTTACTATCCTTACTCTGTGTCCCTTCCGACCACCTTCATTGCCTCCGACGGCACCTCCAGCAACCTTTGCCACTCTGACAACCGCTTCCTCTGTCGTCATTCTCACCTTCAACTTTTCTTTTTCATTTTACAGGTTAGGTTCTCCCACTCTACACATGCATATTTTCTTTTCTTTTCTTCCTCACTAATGCATTTCACGTTTTTGGATCGTTCTATTTAGTTATTTGAATGCACTGACTATGGTGTTCGTGTTCTAATCTTTGATTGCAATTATTTGCTTGAATAGTTATGATTTGGATCTCCCAATTCAATGGCTTATTTAAATTGTGAAGGCAGCAAAGTCAACACTCCGGCTCGGGCTCGACATTGGTTGAACTATTGAAGTGGTCACCAGAGGTTTAATATTAGTTTTTTTTAAACCTGTCATGTTATAAACTACAAAACAAAACACAGGTCAATAATAAAATGCAGAAAAATAAAAATCAAATTATACCTCCAGCTATTGTCATGAAAGAATTGTCTTGTTTTGGACCAAATACATGTGCTATATATAGACATTCTACCATCTAAAATGCATTTAGTAGTCACTACCACTCATTAGTGGTCATTACCACCCATTAGTAGCCATTCAATTTGACTTCTCAATTCCAAAACTGATGGAGCTTTTCATTTTCCAAAACGTTCAGACTAAAATTATTATATTCTCCCACTTGGTCCAAATGTTTTGACTCAATGATTAAGTCAATGCTCAATTTTCTCAACAAATGAATATATGAATCATAGTGATAGTTCCTCTTATAATGAGTAATATCATCCATGTATTACAATATGCTCAGCTTCCCAAGTAGTATATTTAAGGTGGTAATAAAACTTAATGAATAAACCCAATGTTTATTCTTGGTCCAAAACATAATTTTTCTTAAATAAATCAATGTGCACCTAAATATGAGAAAATATCTTAATATAAAAGTTTCAATTTTAACATGTATGTATATAATCATAAAGTGGAACCAAGTCTCATTCTTTCTACATAATTCTTAAATTTAAACGGTGGCATGCCCTTAGTTAAAGGATCAACGATCATCAACTCAGTGTTTATATGCTCAATGACCACTTTCTTGTCTTTTACTCTTTCTCTAATGGCTAAGTACTTAATGTTGATGTGTTTACTTTGACTTCCACTTTTGTTATTCTTAGCCATAAAGACAACAGCTGAGTTATCGCAGAAAATTCTCAAAGGTCTTGAAATAGTATCAACTATCTTCAGCCCAGAAATGAAACTCTTAAGCCATACACCATGTGATGTAACCTCAAAACAAGAGACAAACTTCGCTTCCATGGTAGAAGTAACAGTCAAAGTTTGCTTAACACTCCTCCATGAAATAGCGCCACCAGCCATCATGAAAATGTACCCAGATGTTGATTTGTAAGAGTCAACACAGCCAGCAAAGTCTATGTCTGAATAACTAATCACATCTAGATTGTCTGTTTATCTATACATAAGCATGTAATTTTTGGTCCCCTGAAGGTACCTCATCACATTCTTAGCAGTTCTCGAGTGGTCAATACCTGGATTACTCTGATATCTTCCTAACATTCCAACTGCAAAAGAAATGTCAGGCCTTGTGCACACTTGAGCATACATGAGGCTTCTAACAACTGAAACATAAGGAATGTTTTTCATTTGTTCCCTCTTAAAGTCATTCTTTGGGCATTGGTTCAAATTAAACCTATCACCTTTCACAATGGGAGCAACACTTGGTGAACAATCTTTCATCCGAAATCTCTCTAGAATTTTGTTAATATAGGTTTCCTGTGATAGACCCAAAATACCTCGAGGTCTATCTCTATGAATCTTAATGTCGATGACATAAGATGCATCACCCATATCCTTCATGTCAAAATTCTTAGAGAGAAATTGTTTCACCTCATGTAGCAAACCCCGATCATTGGCTGCAAGTAAAATATCATCTACATATAAAACAAGAAAACATATTTTACTCTCAGTGACCTCGTGGTATATGCATTGATCCATGGGGTTTTCATCAAAACCAAATGAAGAAATTATCCCATGAAACTTAAGGTACCACTGACGGGAGGCTTGTTTTAAACCATATATAGATTTATTAAGCTTGCAAACCAAATGCTCACCACTACTAGAGGAGAAGCCTTCAGGTTGTTTCATATAAACCTCCTCCTCTAAATCACCATTAAGAGAAGTTGTTTTCACATCCATTTGTTGCAACTCAACGTCAAAATGAGCAACTAATGCCAAGATATTACGAAGAGAATCTTTCTTAGATACAAGAGAAAAAGTCTCTGTGTAGTCGATTCCTTCTTTTTGAGTAAATCTCTTAGCAACGAATCTTGCCTTGTATCTCTCAATGTTACCTAATGAATTCCTTTTGGTCTTAAAAACCCATTTATAGCCAATGGCCTTTCCCCATTAGGCAACTCTACAAGGTTCCAAACTTTGTTACTCTGCATGGAATTCATCTCATCCTTCATGGCATCATACCATAAATTTGACTCTTTACAACTCATGGCTTGATCAAAAGTTTCGGGATCATTTTCAGCTCCAATATTATAGTCAGATTCTTGCAAATATACAATAAATCATTAGGAATATCTGATTTTCTTACTGTAATAAACCTCCTTAATGTTGTATCAACATTTTCTTGGGGATCATCTTGTTCAACTAGTTGTTCATCATTTTCAAGAATTTGATTATCAACTTGATCTAGTGGATTATCAGCAACAGGTTGTGGAATGCCAATCATGTGTTATTCATCATCCCTTTGAACTTGAGGGATATGAATTACAACCAATCGTTTCCCTTTTTGATTCCGCTCGTAATAATCGAAAATTTGGCATCACATTCGATCCATTTAACAATTCCCGTACTCAAAATTCAGATTGAGGCATAACGAAAATGTTTACAATTTTCCTTTCAAACCTTTTGTTTCCATGTCATCTCGAATAAATGTGTGACCGCGACTCAGAAGTGAAAAATAATTAGAGTGCTCTAGGAAATTTGAATTCCTACCATACAATCTGTCTTTTTAGCTTTTGAGTAGTGGGATGAGTATTGACACGAAAAAGTCTAATTCATTGTATTATGTATTTTGTTGAGTGATATATGGGTTTTATTGAACATGCAATAAATATGTGATATATATTTTATGGGTAAACCCTGTTGAGGTATGTTGAGGTATTGAGATCCATTTAAGTGTTTGATTTCTTATAGAATTATGTTATTTTTATACACACGAACTTGGAGATCGGACCTCCTCTGACCACATGCTTATGGGACATGACTATTTGCCGATCATATCACACAATGTTGATTATGTTATATATATATTTTTTGAGTTATGAATTCAAGCTTAAGTCTAAAATGCTCAATAAATACATATATAGGCTCATTAAGCTCAAAGAGCCTATGAGCTTTAATGTTGGCTTAGGTTGAGCCGAGAAATTAAAATGAGCTTGATTTCTTAGTGAGCCTAGCCCTTGCCAGCCTGGTTGGGCTCAACTTGTCTAGTGAGCCTTTCCTTAAGCATAATTGTTGCTTATGATGTTAGTTTTACGTGATTACTAAGTTGTTGTGCCGAAGAGTGTGTGCGTGTACTGCTTGTACAGATGTCTTTGGTATGTTTTCTTTACTCGGTAATAAATAATAAATAAAATAAAAAAAGTTAGGGCCTGTCCAGTAGTCCATTGGCAATTGTGTTTATAGTCTTGGGCTTGGTTATCAAATACTGCCCAGATTTGATTTTAGACCACTGTCTTGAATAGATGTTTTGAAGAGGAATGCTAGAGTTGGTAGGATGTTAATAGTTATATGGTTTGTGTTGTGTTTATTGTTGGACATTTTAGTGTAATTGATCTCTTTATTATGTTAAAATAAGAGTGCACGCTTGTTTTAATGTAATAACGAGATGTTCGGTTTAGGCAAATTTTAGAAGTTACATGGAAGTTACTAAAACTTCCATCAACGGTTGGAAGTTACATGGAAGTTACTAAAACTTCCATCAACGGCAGTTTTTAAAAAGAAAAAAAAAACTTCTATCAACCGCCAAAAACCACCTGTTCTTTGATCATAAATAATCATTCTGGTTCAGAAAGCATAACAGGTGACAAAACATACAAGACCAAAACAAAACTCTTGAATTATAATCTTCTGATTTTATCCGATTGAACAATTTTGGTTGAACCCCGAAATTTGATTCAATCTGAAAGTGTTATATACGACTTCAGATTTATCCAATATTATCTCGATTTTTCAAATTAACCAACAAAAGATTGAATCAAATTTTTCGAGATGACGAACGATAGTTCGAAGATGACAAGCAAGTTTGCGAAGTTGGACAAGTTTGAAGGGTAGGATTTCAGAAGATGGCAGAAGAAGATGCATTTTCTCTTGACAACATTGAATGTGGTGTATGTGCTGAGTACACTGATGCCAGTGTTTATGGAAGACGAAACTCTGGATCAAACAAGGAAGCGTTCGAAATGGGAGAACGACGATTACATTTGTCGTGGACACATTCTGAACGGTATGTCTGACTCTCTCTTTGATATTTATCAAAATGTTGAGTCTGCTAAGGAATTGTGGGACTCTCTTGAATCCAAGTATATGGCAGAAGATGCTTCAAGTAACAAATTCTTAGTTAGTAATTTCTTTAATTACAAAATGATTGATTCGAGGCTTGTTATGGAACAATATAATGAACTGCTGCGAATTTTGGGTCAGTTTACTCAACATGATTTGAAAATGGATGAATCCATTGCAGTTTCATCTATAATTGATAAACTGCCTTCTTCTTGGAAAGACTTCAAGCATACCTTGAAACATAAGAAGGAAGAGTTGACTCTGGTTCAACTCGGTAGTCATTTCATGATTGAGGAGTCGCTGAGGGCTCAGGAAATTGACAAAGTCAATGATAAAAACGTAGCAGGTTCCTCTTCCGTTAATATGGTAGAGGAAAGTGGAACAGTTAAGCAAAATTACAATGCTAAAGGTAACAAATGAAAATTTCAAGGAAATAAGAACAAAGGTCCAAACAAACAGACAAAATTGTCATGTTGGAAGTGTGGGAAACCTGGTCATTTAAAGAGGAATATCGGGTGTTCAAAGGAAAGAACAAGGCTGGTCCAAGTGGGTCTAATGATCTTGAAAAGCAACAAGGTTAGATTGTAGTGAATAATTTTAATTCGAATACGAATTCAAATTATGTATCACTAATATCTGATGCATTCTATGTGCAGGATGATGACGTTGCTTGGTGGTTTGATTCGGGAGCAACAAGCCATGTGTGCAAAGATTGTCTTTGGTTCAAGGAATTTAGACCAATTGATGATAGCTCTATTATGAAGATGGGCAATGTTGCAACTGAACCAATCCTAGGATTAGGTTGTGTGAATTTAGTTTTTTACTTCCGGAAAAAGTTTGTATTTGGATAATGTCTTATTTGTACCTAGTATTCGTAAGAACTTATTGTCTGGTATGGTTTTAAATAATTGTGGTTTCAAGCAAGTACTTGAAAGTGACAAGTACATCTTGTCAAGACATGGTTCGTTTGCTGGATTTGGTTATCATTGTAATGGAATGTTTAAATTAAACATTGATGTTCCTTTTGTTCATGAATTTGTTTGTATGGCCTCGTGTAGTTCTATAACTAATATGACAAAATCAAAAATTTGGCATGCTAGATTAGGACATGTTCATTACAAAAGATTAAAAGATATGTCAAAAACAAGTATGATTCCTCCTTTTGATATGAACATTGAAAAATGCAAAACTTGCATGTTGACCAAGATCACTAGGAAACCTTTTAAGGATGTTAAAAGTGAGACTAAAGTCTTAGACCTTATTCATAGTGATTTGTGTGATTTGCATGCTACTCCATCATTAGGTCATAAAATATATATATATCTTGTTACTTTTATTGATGATGCATCAAGGTATTGTTATGTATATTTATTAAATACAAAAGATGAAGCTCTTGATAAATTTAAAATTTATAAGAAAGAGGTAAAACTTCATCAAAATGGGCTAATCAAAACTCTTCGTACGGATAGGGGAGGTGAGTGTTATGATCCGGTTTATTTTCAATCTACTGGAATAATACATCAAACTACAGCTCCCTATACACCACAACAGAATGGTGTAACCGAAAGGAAGAATAAAACCTTGAAAGAAATGGTGAATTCCATGTTATCCTATTCGGGTTTAAGTGAATGATTTTGGGGTGAGGCTATGTTGACAGTCTGTTACTTGTTGAACCGAATTCCTAACAAAAGGAATAAGGTTACCCCATATGAACTTTGGCTAAGGCATATAGTCAAGTGTATAATGGGAAGTCTAGACACTTGGGTGTTAGACACAACATGGTTCGGGAGTTAATCATGCATGGTGTGATATTAGTGGAATTTGTGAGAACTCAGCATAATTTGGCCGATCATTTAACCAAAGGGTTAAGTAGAGATCTCGCGAAAAGGTCGGCTGTGGGATTAGGATTAAAGTCCATCTGAAATCTCTTATGTTAAGATACCCAATTCCCATCTAATATGACATTAGGTGCTGAATTCAATGTGGAAAGCTTAACATGTAGAGATTGGAACACATCATCGAAAGTATCCCAAAAGGAATGTGTTCGGTTCTGTAAGTTAAGGAGGTTGAAGTATAACTTCTCAATGGTTCTTTTGAAAAATTGCATTTGCAGGTGCAAGAAAGAAAATGACTACCTATATAAGCATGAAGTTTAGCCGCTTCAAGAAGCTGGGACTTGGCTTTGATATGCTTATGAAGGATAGGGACACAGGCTAGTAAACTAGTGTCGAGCAAGAGTAATGTTATAAACTATTGTGCAGATTATCTTCATGTATTCATTATGAATAGAAAGGGTTCAATCCTTAGTGACACCCTGATATTCGAATATTTGAAACGTGTAATTTGCTAAGATGAAATTCAATCGTCACGATATTTCATCTATGCAGTAGTTTGTTGTATGTTATGACTTTGGTGATTTGATCGGTAATTACACTAAAATGGGGGAGGTTTGTTGGACACTTTAGTGTAATTGATCTCTTTATTATGTTAAAATAAGAGTGCACGCTTGTTTTAATGTAATAACGAGATGTTCGGTTTAGGCAAATTTTGGAAGTTACATGGAAGTTACTAAAACTTCCATCAACGGCAATTTTTTTTAAAAGAAAAAAAAAACTTCCATCAACCGCCAAAAACCACCTATTCTTTGATCATAAATAATCATTCTGGTTCAAAAAGCATAACGGGTGACAAAACATACAAGACCAAAACAAAACTCTTGAATTATAATCTTTTGATTTTATCCGATTGAACAATTTTGGTTGAACCCCGAAATTTGATTCAATCTGAAAATGTTATACACGACTTCAGATTTATCCAGTATTATCTCGATTTTTCAAATTAACCAACATTTATTTTCATCATCAAATGTCTGACAAGTATTGTTAGATTTATGAAAACCTAACCTAGGCAGTGTTTAGTTGGTATGGATGTATACGTAGTAGAAGGAACTTTCTTGATCACTTTTACAATTTCTTATTGTCCTAAAGTTTTCCATTTTCTGATGTCCTCTCTGGTTGACAGTATTGCTTGATTGAGTTTACTTGCTGTGCCTCACATCAATGCTCTGTGTTCATTTTAAATAATCCTGTTTAAATATTTGATTGCATTCATCTATTGCACCATGATCATGGGTATGCCTTTTTGAACATGATAAAATTTTTTTATAGGTTTTAAACATTAACATGTCTGTCTTTGCTTGGAGTACGTAATTTTCTTTTCTGATACAAGAGTGAGGTTTCTACAGTATATCCATGCATCAAATAAATAAACATTCTGGCTGTTGAAATTCACCATTGAAGATAATTTTGTGTTGGTCATGGGTTCCTGTTTGGTAATGAGATGAGCCAACGCCAACCTGTTTTATTTGTCTACTCATGTAGTGTAGAATAAAAGGGGATTTAAATCCTCTCACTTGAGAATTTTGAATCCTCTCAAAGTTTGAGTCTTTCTCGTGGCAGGGTCATACTGAGAGATATAAAACATCCTCTGCAGGGTAAAATTTGTGAGGCCCTGTACTGGATTGTGGGTATGCTTGTACAGTATATTGTTTCTGTTTCTCTGTTTACACGACACTCAAATGAGAGGAACCGTATCCAAGCAAATGCTATCTTTTTATTTTATTTGGTTGAACTATTAGAAATAGCTTTTCTGTTTTCATTGTAGACCAGAAACTTCTCTTATATTAATTATTGATGTGTGAAAGAGTGGCTTAATCTTCACTGTGCTTGGTATAATTCGCATAGGGTAGTGATGGAAAGGCACCCTTCTGTGGAATTTCAACTCCACATTTATATCAGTAATCAGTGTTCTTTTGATACTTTTCTTTATTCTAAGTTTAAAACCATAGTAACAATGTTAAATAGCCTTTCAATTTCTTGTTTTTATCTTAATTAGGTTGGTGGCTCATGATTGACCATTGCCCTCTTTTTTTATGTATATTTTTTATTCCCATGTTTATTTGTTGTTGATGTTGTGCATGTGCATGTTTTTATGTGGGAGACGTAGTTGAAGGTTTTGATGGAACAGGAAATCTGGGTTTGTTAGTTTGAATTTGAAGTGAGGGGAAGATTAGTACTTGTGACTGGATAAATTTATGCTCTTTGTCCTTTGCGTGGCTGAGGGCTATTTGAATTCATAATTTAAGATGTTTTTGGTCAGTGTTGTCAACGAAAGCTATTAATACTTATTCACTTTGTATAGGTGTAGTTAGTAATTTTGCATTAACTGTTTTTTTTTATGACAAACCCTCTCTAGTCCCAACATTCTACGCACAATAGTAGGAGCATTGTGCATTGGTTACCCTTTGTTCAAAATTACAGCTGCCTTGTATCTATCTGCCATTCTGTGATGACTCTTTTGGGGCTTGCCATCTGTGGCTAACTTATACCATTGAAATTTGAAAACAATACCTGTTTCTGTGAAAAATTGCAATTCTAGTAAAATATTATTATAGTCTATAATTTTTTACGTGAGTCACGTGACACAATAACCTGATATGTTTTTAAGTGTGAAAGTATAAAATAAGTAAAATATTATTATAATCTATAAGTTTTATTTCATGCAACCTTTATCTTTCTATGAAAAAATTTTCTCCTCCCAATGCCAATGAAAAAATTTAGAGTCTAGACTTATCCAGCAACCAACCTCACCTGCACTTTGTGCCTGCATCTCTCTGTTCTTTTTTTTCTGTCACTTTATGTATTGAGTAGTTTTAGCTCGTGACTCATTGGTAGTGAGATGTTTGGTGTGGTGTGGGCTTATATATATTTGGGCTCTCTTCCCTCAACTAATTGGGGATGTATTCTTCTAATTGCCTTGTAAAAACTCTTTTCCTGTTATATTGGTTGGTGCAAGCACACCTGTGTATGGGAGTGGCATAGGTGGCCTAGTGCAGGATTGAACCTCTGACGTCAATGGTTTCTGTTGAGCTACAAGTTCATTAGTACCTTGCGTCAACATTTGGCATTTGCCACAAAACCTAGCATGTAGGAACTTAGATCAGAGCTAATAAGCGAGACTCCTAGTACTGGATCACTTTTTTCTCTTTAATTGACTGAAGCTTAGATAGCATCTTGCCATCTTCTTTGTCTAATCTTTAGGATATTGTTCAGTGATCAGATTTTTCTCGATCTATCTGCAAGACCCACAGAGCTGGAGCTATATTGGGCTGGACCCATTAGTTATCTACTGTTATTATGCTTTTTGACAAAAAGTAGAAGTATATTTCTGTGGTTCTCCTCTCCAGTTTTAAGATGTCGATTAAAATTGAAGATACAGACCAATAAGTAATGACCCATGATAGATATAACTATGTATTTTCTACTTTCTGGATTGATTTTGGTTGCAATTTAATAATTGGAAATGTTATTTGCTGAAAGTTATGATTCTGATACTGATAGAATTGGTATTGGGACTAATTCACATGTTCAATTTTGTGCATTTACAAGGAATTATTTGGGTTTCCGAGTGGCTCTGAATTTTTTTTTCAATAATCTGATTGTTTTGTAGTTTTACTTTTGGATATGTCTCTTAATTCAATGGAACTGAAGAAAACTTTGTTGTATATACTACCCCTATATATAAGACCCTTTCCATTTTATAACTTGTTGCTTTTTATAAGACCCTCATCTAAAAGTCGTCTGGTGCAATAATTATTTTTATCTTATAATACCCTTAATTAATTATTCTCTCTTCAAACATTAAATACTCTTTTTTGAGAAGCAATTAAGTGAAGAGATAAATGAATGGTAATTTTGGAATAACAGGATAAGTAATTGACAAATTTAACGTGATTAACTAAATTAACCACTACTTAAAGGATGCGAATTAGTTGAAAGGGTTTTATATAAAGGGAAGAAGGTTGTATATGCCTAATAGTTGGCTTGAGCGCCTCAAGCTATTTGTTGTTGTACCATCGTCTTAACCTGACATGAACTCAACCTGTAGATATAAATTGCCACCCTTACATATAGGCAAACCCTGGGAGTTTCCACTTTTGAGAAAGGTATCAAATAGGAAATGGCATGAGCTATTGTTTGGATTGGAATGAATCGATTTTATGTCCTCCTGTGCTGTCTTGCCTTTCAAATCAACATTTAACATGTAAATCTCGTTTCTATTTTTTTTTTTATCTTTCCTTCATCTTGTGAGGCAAGTGTACTCGCGAATGAGGAAAATATCCACTGGTCAGTTTATTGTTCCCCGCATCCTCGTTTTAGTGCTAATTAAAAATTGGCATTTTAATTTGAACCTTGAAATAATATTTGATTTGCATTAGAATGCTAATCATTAATGAGATGATTTTCATTTAAGATCATCAAATGACATATGACCTGCTTTGCCTTACCTTACATTACACCCTGTCATTTTTTGCAAATTCTGTATAATTTGCTTTTAACTGGTAAAAACTTGTTACTTTTGGGGGACTCATCGAACCTCCGAATTAGTGATATTATGATTTTCACTCAACAATTGGTACTAATGCAAACGTTGTTAGTATTCAGGTTTTTATCCATTTGACCAAATATCTTCTTTTGCAGAACTTTGTTTAAGCAGCAGCCATGACTTCTTTTCTTCCCGCCACAACAGAGTCACTTGATCTGGCAGTGGATGCCAAAGACCCATCCGAGTCCATCTCCATTCTTTATCAGGTACTTGATTATCCTTCTTCTTCTCCAGATGCTCTGCGCATGAAAGAACAGGCCATCACAAACCTCACTGAGCATCTCAGGGAACAAAATAGGGCAGAGGATCTGCATAGCCTTCTTACTCAGTTGAGGCCCTTCTTTTCCTTGATTCCTAAGGCAAAAACAGCAAAGATAGTGAGGGGCATAATTGATTCTGTTGCAAAAATACCAGGGACTACTGATCTACAAATTACACTCTGCAAAGAAATGGTGCAATGGACACGTGCTGAAAAGCATACCTTTCTGAGGCAGCGAGTTGAGGCAAGGCTTGCAGCATTTCTAATGGAAAGTAAGGAGTATTCTGAAGCTTTGACTCTCCTTAGTAGCCTGGTCAAAGAGGTTAGAAGACTGGATGACAAGCTTCTACTTGTAGACATAGACTTGCTTGAAAGCAAGCTACACTTCTCCTTAAGAAACCTTCCAAAGGCAAAAGCTGCCCTCACAGCTGCTTATTTATGTTCCTCCTGCTCAACAAGGTTCCATAGATCTGCAGAGTGGGATTCTTCACGCAGAGGAGAAGGATTCCAAAACTGCATATAGTTATTTCTTTGAAGCTTTTGAATCTTTCAATGCTCTTGATGACCCCAAGGCTGTATTTAGCCAGAAATACATGTTGTTGTGTAAGATCATGGTGAGTCAAGCTGATGATGTGGCTGGAATTATATCTTCTAAAGCTGGCCTGCAGTATCTTGGGCCCGACTTGGATGCCATGAAAGCTGTTGCAGACGCTCATTCTAAGCGATCTCTGAAGTTATTCGAAATTGCTTTGCGAGATTTCAAGGCTCAGCTGGAGGAAGACCCAATTGTACACAGGCACCTGTCATCCATGTATGATACTCTCATGGAGCAGAACCTTTGCAGATTGATTGAACCATTCGCAAGGGTTGAGATTGCACACATTGCTGAACTAATTGAACTTCCTGTTGATCCCGTTGAGCGAAAGTTGTCTCAGATGATTTTGGACAAGTTGTTTGCTGGGACATTGGATCAAGGAGCTGGATGCCTCGTCATATTCGATGATTCCAAAACTGATGCAATATACCCTGCAACCTTAGAAACCATTTCCAATATTGGGAAAGTTGTGGACAGTCTTTTTGTTAGGTCCGCCAAGATAGTGGCATGAGCTCTCCATTTGGTCACTTCATTTGTTATTTGCTGCAATAATTTATGTTCTCTTCACAATTAGTAGGATATAATTTGTTTGTTAATTTTCCAAATTTGTCAGACTCGGAACTCAAGGGGGCTTTATTATTATGATTACAGGCATCTTGATGGTCTGATCTTTAAAAATAGTATGACCTCGGGTCTTAATTATAAAGTCCAGTTAATTAATATATCAAAATTAAGAAAATTGATTAATTTAGTTGAGAGTATTAAATCTTTCTTAAATTGATTTTCTTTTCCTTAAACTATTCCAATGAACAACTATCATATTAATGAGTTATGTTTGTCTTCCAGTCACACCATTGTAGGACAGACATTAATTAAAGGTATTTTTTTGGGAAAAAAAATTAATACAGAAGATATTTTTATGGAACCTTATAAAAAGAATTAAATCATCGTATATAGTGCTTTGTAAATGTGAATGAAGATTGGATAGTTTAGATCTCAAATGCATATTCTAAATTTGATTTATCAATAATAAAATATGAACTGCCAAATCTTCATTTGACGGTTATAAAGTACTTATTACCTAAATGCATGTAATTTCCAATTGCGCTGAATGAATCTATTTATACAAAGTGCATGTGTCGAACGTGTCATATGAGGATTTTCAATCACAACTAGTCACTTTGGATATTCTACTCAACAATTCTTTATAAGAGAGAAAATAAATGAGTTTATGCAATAATTTTATTCATCTAATTTCCTTATAAATACTTATGAATGCTTATAAGCTCAGAAGAAGTTTATTTGTGATAAATTAAAAATCAAATATTTATCTTAATTAAAAGCTCTCATAAGCTAATATTTAATTTTAAATTAGACATTGTTTAATAAGTTTATCACACAAGGTATAAGATTATTTATTCAAATAAACTGAAAGAGTTTATATGGTGATAAGTCTTTTACATGTCTAATTAAGCTTTGTAACACACAAAAAAACCTACTTGGTTGGCCTCATGTGATCATAATGAACTTGGCAAATTCAATCTCAAAGCAGAAAAATAATCGACAAAGAAAGGCAAATAAATATATTATTTGTTATTTTTAAACTTAACTTTTTAATGATAATTATGTTAATTAGGATTTTTTTTTATTTTCTTATAGATTTTATCTGTGATAAAATATGGTTTAAGAAACTAATATTTTATTAAGATTATGTGTCTAGTTAAAAGTTGACTTAAATATTATTATCCGAGTGGAAAACACTTTTTTTAAGTGTCTTAAATAGTTTTAGTCTTTTTATTTTTAAAATTCATAATTTTGATTACTTTGTCTTAAAATAGAAATATTTAATCTCTATATATTTTAAAATATATAGTTTTGATCTTTTATTTTAAAATAGAGATATTATATTTATCAAGTGATAAATATATCATAAGAATGGGGAGTTGAATTGTGTTTTCACAAACTTTTGTTATTTTTGAAAATAAAGTATATTCTAATATTAGTTTAGAAAGAGGTAATTCAAAATGTAGAACTGGTCTCAACTCACAACAAAAATGCAAGTAATTTTTGGAAAAAGTTTTTCATGATTGAAAGCTCTATGTTTAAAAAGAGTTGTTTAGTTATAAAAACTTTGATGAAAAAGTTTAGTTTTATGTTTATTAAAAACAAGGTTTTTTTGCCTTAATGATTTCCAAAAAAAAAAACAAGTTAATAGATAAACACAAAATCAGTGTAGAGTGAGAAAGAGGAAGAAGATGATGCACGACGATTTTTATGTTGGTTTATCTTAACCTTGGGCTACGTCCAGTCCTCACCCTTCAAGATGAAATTTCATTAATACAACCACCCATTGTTGGACCAACCAACCATTGGATTTCAACAACTTGCCACAATCCCACTGGACTTCTCACCTAGTTACTACTAGACCAACAACACCATTGGTTACAACCTTTGTCAGCCACTTGCTTGACTTTTACAACAAGAGGGGTTTTGTGTTTAGACTGCATAGAGATAGATTTCTCCTAACAAAAGGGATTTCCACTTATGAAATTACAATATCTCACTTCAATGTATGATCTATACCAGTTTACAAACTTTTACAGAAGTGGATCACTTTCTATTGAGAGGGTTAAAGCAACAATGACATATTTCTCACACAAAGATCTTAGCTTGAGTTTCTCTCTCCTGGAAGGCTTCAACTTGTCTTCAAGATAGTCTTTGTTGTCCTCTTAAAGCTTCATATATGACTGTTAAAGTGGAGCCCACTCTATCAAAAAAACTTCTAGAAGAAGCAAAAAAAGGTGACAGGTGCCAAAGTTATGATAGCTAGAAGAGTCATTTTGAGGTTCTCATTCTGAGGAACCTTTTTTATGAGCATTCCAAAGACACATCAGAATGATGATTCTGACGTTAGCTGAGAAAGGATCCATACTGAAGTAGATGCTTTTGATGAAGTTCAATTGATATGACCTTTTGAAGTAACCTAACTTCATCATTCTTAGCACATCTTCATAGCATAGAGCATTCTAAAGTAGATTGTTTTATAAATAGAAAGTGAAGGATCAATTGTTGGTGTGTTAGTGCTTTTTCCAAGGGTAGATTGCATATTGTCTCCAGTCTTCCATTTTGATGTTGCACATCGGATCTTCTCATGGACAATTTCAACTTTCAACATGGTTGCATCTGGAAATTCTTCAACATCAATCTTTTAATGAGCCCTCAGTATGTGTGGTTGCATATAGAAGATATGATGTCTTCAACTTCTATTTTCTGGCGAGTTAGCTTCCATCAATGACTACATATCGAAGACAAGATGATGTCCTTCAGGTGCAGGCTTGAACCATTTTGAACTCTATTCTGAAGTTCAATTCTCAGAGTCAAGATCTTCATCATTCTGATATAGACTTTGATGCAACTTTATTATGATGTTGGATGCTTTCTTTGTAACCTTTGATATAGCTTCTATGTAAAGCCTTGTTGTCTTGTACTTTACCAAGATCAAGTACTCAGAAGGAAACACTCTTCATTATGCAAATGGGCTTCAAAGGATCTTCTAAGGCTCTGACTCTTGACAGTAGTTTTGAGACAACCTTTCTAAGAAGTACTCTGAGCACCTCAGAATGCAAGCATATATATGCTTCTTAAGAATATTTAACACTGAAACATTTATGCAAAATATTAGCCATCACACAATCCTATCATCCTTACAATTTGCATTATTAAATTAGGGATGTGGATTCAACAATTTACTCCTTATATTTTAAAATAAAGACATTTAAAAGTTTTGAAAAATATATAGTTTTGGACCTTTTGTCAAATTGAAAGCATTTTAAAGTTTGGATTGGTCCTTCCATCAATTTTGGTCCTTCTATTAATAAAAATAAGGCCAATTCTAAGGTAGACCACCTTGATAGGTGGTCCATTTTGGACCATAATTCCTAATTATTAGATTAATCTTAGTATTGTAGATCATGCCACAACAAATCCTCCACTCCTCCCAACAATCGTTGTTTGCCGCCGTTAAAGGCGATTTCCAACGACAACATTTTCTTCCCCAGCACTGCATACCCAATCCCCTACCCCTCTTAACAATTTTCGTATGAATCATTTCCCTCCCTCTGCAATTAATGTTAACATTCTCCTCAACCTCACACTTCTCTGTCAAAACTTAAGCATGACAATTGCAGATTTGCTTCCTTTATTATCGCCGCACTGTCATTCTACTATCAAAGTTGTTCTCCACCTCAAAGTCTCACCTCTCCACCATAAATCCAAGCATCGCACTCCTAGATCAATAGCGCTTTACACAAATCCATTCCTTCCCCAATCCCAACTCCGGCATTGTGGTTTTGCTGTTCTGATTCTGCCTTCATGACTTCGTCATCCCGGCACAACATTTTGAACCCCGTTGTGAATCTTATGTCACAACTTAGAATCCACTGTCGCAACTCCAATCTCACATCTCTGATTGCACAAATATGATCTAAAGCCTCATCGACATCCTTGCCATGAACTGCGTCAACATCTTCATAGCCAAACCCAATTTGTTTCAAGAGGAAGGGGAAGAGATCTTGGAATATAGATCTCAAGTGACAACCCCTTTGTACAAGAATTCCATCAACGCTAAAGAGATCGCGGCAACATTGACAAGAACGATCTCATGTTCCTTACTCATTGTTACTCCACCCCCTAGATTTATCGCAAATATTCGACTTCGAGGTCTGAATGTATTGTAGAAAAAAATAGGAAATAAAAAATGAACATTTTAAAACTCAAATAGTGAGAAAAGATTAAGAGAAATTAAAAGAGTCATCAGAGGTGGTAGGTGGTGACAGAACGGGAACAGTGGTGGTGGGGTTGCCGAAAGCGATGGATTGTCCATCGGACATGGTGGAGAGAAAGGGAGGGTGAGTGAGGGCAAGGATTTGGTGTGACCAGGATTGAAGTTTTTGAAATGAAGCGCTCTACAGTGGTTGGCGAAAATGGTTGCTAGGGAGAGGTTTGTGGGAGTGATAATCTGGTGTAGAGGATGTAAATATGACTTATGGAATGAGATTAATCTAACGGCTCAGAATTATGTCCATTCTAGACCAATCGAAATACTAGACCATTGAGGTAATAGCCTAAAAACAAAGCATGTTTCATATTCTATTCACATTTTCCAATGCACAAAATCCAAAAGCTGTAATGCTGAAGCTTGGAGGAAAACACCCATTTTATTTAATGGGTTGTATTTAATGAGATGCTTTTGCAAACATGCTGTATTTATATGTGATATTGTTTACTAAAATTATTTTAGCTTAACTCGCAAGGATTGTGTTTTGAAATTTGTCATAGTTATTTTTGTTGTAAGCAAAAATAATTTATTAATAATAGAATGTGGTCGAAGCACAAGTTGTGCCCAACCAAAAAAGTGTTACAAACAACCATCATCACAATAGCCAATTAAGCTCATAACAATATTCATAATACACATGAGTTTTTTGTTATGGTGACTAATACACATGAACTAAATCACCCAAAAGCAAAATAATAATCAATCTTGCAGCTTCAATATAGCTAGCCAACGTTCCCCCTCATTTTTGTCCCAATAAAAACAAAGCACTTATTAGAATATTGAAGTAGAACTAATTTGTTTAAATTAAAAAATGTATTTTTTTTATAAGTATTTTTTTTTTAAGAACCAAATAGGCAGGAGAACAGAGATGGGGGAGGCCTTGGCCCCTGACTTTTTTTTTTTGTTAAATTACAAAATTAATAGAAAGCTTCTTTTAAAGCAAAATTAATAGTAAGTTAGTTATTGCATTTAGTAAATTTTACTTATCACACAATCATATTTTCTTCTTTCTTTTGGGATTTGTTAAATATTACTTGTGGGATTCTCTTATGGCCATTAATTTGAAATTAACTTGATATTTTAATCTATTATGGATATTCAAAATAGTTAGTGGACTACAGGAGGCTATAAGTTAAAATTATGTTTCCTATATCAAAAATAAAGTTTTTATTATTAGTTTTTCATTAATTTTAATGTGTATTTGTATGTGTTGTGTGTGTGAAGAAGCATAATTATATTATTGATAGTTATTTTTTTAAATCAAAATAAACATTAAAAGACTAATTTAATTATTTTAGTTTCTTGTATTAATTAATTCTTAAAAAATTACTGTAGATTTAATTATATATAAATAGTTTTTGTGACATGCTTGAAAGACATTTCTTGTTTTGATGGACCTTTAATGTGATTATTTAGGAATGTATAGTTGGCCCTCGCTGCTCTTCACATGTGGCTCTATCCCTGCAAATAGTACTTACTTATTGAAAAAGGCACAAATTTTTTTATTTTAAGTAAAAATAGTTTAGACAAATGAAATTGCTTATTAAAAAAATACTTATTTAAAAAAAAAAGCTTAAACAAGCTACTCCATAATAATATGTAATGTATTGAATTTTTAGCAATATTTTGAAAACCAATCAGGTTAATTAGGTCAACCGGTTGAATCGAGAACTAATCCGGTATCTGGTCTGGACACTAAAAAAACACAGGGACATTTTAGAATCGGTCAGAATTATTGAAGAATCGGTCAAACTGGTTCAAAACTAGTAAAAATAGGTGTGAACCCTTTTCAAAAACTTTATTTATTTTGTTTTTTTATTTATTTAGAATATTTTAAAGATAAATAAAAATACATACTTAAATATTTCACATATGTATCAATTATTTTTTCAATTAGTATTAATTTCATTTTACGAAACACATAATTTAGTCATTTATATTAATTTATAATTTTTTAGATTCTAATTTTTTATAATTCTATATTAGTTTATTACTTAAAATATTATATAATATTAAAAAAATAAAGCTGGTTCAACCACGATTCAACCATTGAACCTTGAATCAATGTCTTTCCGGGTTCAATCATTAGTCCGATTTTAAAAACCTTTATTTTTGGAACCATGTCTCCCAATGTTTGCTTATGACCATCCCACTAAACAAAATTCCAAAATACAAAAAAGCTGGAATTTTGATTCTGCATAATTCCAAAATATATCAGCAAACATCTCATTCTGCTATGTCTATACAAAATGCATTTGAGAAACAATTAATCACCGTAACATTAACAATCCATGAATGCAGCTTCTCAGTTGCTTTTATTTGTGATGTGTGTTGGAAATCTTTAATCCTTAATCCGTATTTCAATATACTTTATTCTTTATGCAGGAGCCAAAAATAAAAAAATTGAAGGTCTTAAAATCCACAACATATTTTATTATTAAGGATTAGAATAAAATACTTAGTTTCATAGTTGGTTCCTGATAAAAGGATTCTTTAAAAATTGTTGAATCATGAACAACGGATGAATAATGTAGTCGGTGACCATAACCTTCTTCAACCGGAGTCTTTTTATTCCACAATAGGACCTTCGCAACTCTTCTGATAGGGAGAAGAGAAACTATGTGCATTAGCTCGGTATATTGGAGACCATAACCTTGTTATAGCGTGTTAACATAATAGGATTTCCATTATCCCCTAATGGGCCTACACCAACATCTACTCATTTAATCCCATATTACCTTATTTAATTGTCTAATAGGTTTGCTTAATTTAACCACTTAAAATAAAGCTCACTAATGATAAATAACTAATATAATTGTTTTATAATATTAGGTCAGACTAATTATTGAAATATAAAATTTCAACAACCTCCCACTTGGGCTACATATTATAACAATTATATCACAATTCCTTAGGCATGCGTTCTTATACTATTTATCTTTAGACTTCCACTTTAATAATTTGGTTCATCTTATGTATCAACAATGGAACCACCACGGTTTTCATCACAGGTAAATGGGACTAGACCCCAATGACCACCATATCAATACACTCAATGACATAGATCAATAATGATGAGCAACATGAAAATTATATGCAATGTGATCTCAATCATGCCTATTTTTAGTTGGTCCATCTTAAGTCTTTAACAAGATCAATCTCAAGTCTTTAAGTTCAATTTAAATATTGCACATGATGAGGACATTGAAGCTCTAGGATCGGCACAAGGATTAGGAGGACCTATGACCAAAGCCAGAGCCAGAAAGGCAGAGGAGACCCTACAATAAGTGGTAGCAACAATTCTTGAAGTTGCACATGCAATGAAAGACATTGAACCAAAATTATTTGAGTGCATGATTATTATTGAAGACCCATGACCTGGAGGGTGTTGTTGCTGACTTTCTTCTTTTTAGAATTAAATAAAGTTGTATTTGTTTTATTTATTTATTTTAGTGATCGATAGCCTTGGTGTCTTTTCATGAATTAAAATGCATTTAGAATAATTAAAGGTTGGTTGCCTATATGTACACGAAATTACCATGGAATAAAATAACTTGAATTTTCAAAAAAATACTTGTGTATTGTGAGAGTATTCTCTAGGTCCGAGGTTGAACCCGTTCGGACTTATTAGGGGTTATCCATCACCCTTGTGGTGTCTTCCTTTGGCTTATCTTTCATTGTTGAAAGTGGCGCCTTCCACTTGTCATCAAACGACCTGTAACCAAAGTCGTATCATCTGGTATCAAAGCTTTAACTCTTGATATAGGTTCTATCTATCCTTTTCGTTCATTTATCTTTTTGTTTTCATTTTTTGTTGTTCTGTTATCTTTGTTTGACTTGTTTCTATTTGATTTGTCTATTCATTTTTTTTCTAGTGATCTTTTGTCTTAATATTTTTGTGCTTTGGGTATATTACAAAAAATCAAAACAAAATGCTTTTATTTCAGTGTTCTACAAATTCAGCTTTAATCCACAAATCAAAATTAAAAAAATAAAAATAAAAATTCGGGTGATTGTTGATTAAATCTTAAATCCTAATTTTCACTTAGTTAGAGGCGTATTTTGGCAAAAATAAGTGACCAAATCCCCTATTAGCCTTTTTTTCGTTTTGTCGTGTGATTCATTACCAACTGTGAGTCTATTGGATTGTTCTTGATGCGTCCAATCTGATTTTGTCCAAAAACTCAAGAGGATACTAGAGTGGTAAAAGGCAAGAGTGCAATATATTTATTTTAAAAGCCATATTGAGTGCAAAAACACAAGTGCAACCATCTGATCGAGTGTAAGCACATGAGCGGAGTGGTGAGGATCATTTTTTATTAACCTTGATAAATTCTATTTTCTTTTTGAAATATGGTAAGAGTAGGTGGTGATGGCCCTTCTCATCTGGATGGAGTTCAGAGGATGTTACTTGATGCTATGATTGAACATATGCAAAGGATGATGAGACAAAATAATGAGAAGCTTTATGGTAGGATTGAAGGAATAGAAAAGCAATTGAATCATGATATTGGAGGTGAGATGCGATGAAGAAAGAGGACCGAGACAGAATAGAGTTGAAGGAGTATGACTAACTGTTCCCCCTTTAAAAGGTAGGAGTGATCCAAATGCATATCTGGAGTGGGAACTAAAGATTGAACATGTGTTTTCTTCCCATGACTATACTGAGGAGAAAAAGGTCAAATTGGAAGCAACAAAATTCTTAGAATATGGATGAATAAATATCAGAGGGAAAGGCTGAGAGATAAGGAACTAGAGGTTGATACTTAGGCTAAAATGAGGAGAGTTATGAGAAGGAGATATGTGCCAACCAACTACAGTAGGATTGTGCGTTTGAAACTCCAAAAGCTGTCCTAAGGAAATATAAGTGTTGAAGAGTACTATAAGTAGATGCAAATGGCACTGGCGAGGGCCAACATAGATGAACATAATGAGGCAACAATCGCTTATTTTCTAAGTAGACTAAACCATGATATTAGAGATGTTGTGGAGTTGCAGGAGTATGTGGAGTTAGAAGATCTATTGCACAAGGCAGTGTAGGTTGAACAACAACTCAAGAGGAAGGGAGCTACGAGAAGGATTCTTCCAGTTCTCACAATCTGAACCGAAGAGACATGCCCAAGAAAAAGGTAGGATCTTCAACGGATCCAACAATGACTTCTCCACATGGGAAATCACCAATGAAACCTAATACATAAGCTTTAAGCATTGGAACCAGAGACATCAAATGTTTCAAATGCTTGGGTAGAGGACACATTACATCTAAATGTCCAACCAAAAGCACAATGCTCATGAAGGAAGATGGGGAAATCACCAGTAAATCCTTAGCCAGTGAAAGAGAACAAGAGGAAGAGATAGAAGAAGAAGCATTAGATTATGATTTACTATTGGTCATGAGGTTGCTTGGAAGCTAGATGCAGCCTATAGACTAAACCCAAAGAGAAAACATTTTCCACACCAGGTGTTTAATCAATGGAAAGTTGTGCTCTTTGATAATTAATGATGGAAGCTACACTAATGTGGCCAATTCTAGATTGGAGTCCAAATTAAACTTAGAGACTAAGCCATATCCTAGACCATACAAATTTTAATGGCATATTGAAGATGAAGAGATGATGGTGAGCCAGCAGGTTGAGGTGTGCCTTTCAATTGGAAAATACAAAGATAAGGTGCTATGTGATGTGGTTCCAATGAAGGCAAGCCATATCCTCTTAGGAAAACCATGACAATATGACACCAAAGCAATACATGATGGACTCACATACAAAATTTCTTTTAGGTACAATGAGCAAAAAATTGTTCTCAAACTGTTATCTCCTAGAGAGGTGTGTGAGGATCAAATAAAATTGAGAGAAAAAAGAGTGCAAGGGAAACAAAAGAATAGTGAAACACACAAAAAAAAAGCAAAAAGAAGAAGAGTGATACACTTGTGGGAAAGAGTGAAACACTTGAGAGAAAAATGAATTGTTTAGCAAAAAAGAGTGAGGTGAGAAGGATGCAGCTTGTTGAGAAACCACTTTACTTCTTGTAGTGCAAAAAAAAAAATTGTTGTTGATAACCGAAATAAAATTGTTGCCCTTGCTAGTGTTGAATTTCTTTTGTAGGAATATAAGGATGTGTTTTCAAATGAGGTTCCAAATGGATGACCACCTTTAAAGGGAGTTGAGAATCACATTGATCTCATTCTTGGAGCTTCATTGCCCAACTGACTTGTAAATAGAAGTAATCCCCAGGAGACCAACGAGATTCAAAGTCAAGTTGAGGAATTGATAAGCAAAGGATGGGTGCAAGAGAGCATGAGCTCGTGTGCTGTTCCAGTGATTTTGGTACCTAAAAAGGATGAAACTTAGACAATGTGCACTGACTGTAGGGCTATCAATAACATCACGGTCAAGTATAGACATCTTATCCCTATGTTAGATGATTTGCTGGATGAGTTGCATGGTACTTGTATATTTTCTAAGATTGACTTGAAAAGTGGGTACCATCAAATTATGATGAGGGAAGAGGATGAATGAAAAACTGCTTTTAAAACTAAGTATGATTTATATGAGTGGTTGGTGATGCCCTTTGGGCTAACTAATGCTCGAAGCACTTTTATGAGGTCGATGAATCATGTCTTAAGGGAATTTTTAGGCAAGTTTGTTGTGGTGTATTTTGATGATATTTTGATTTATAACATTGATTTTGATTTGCATATCAAACATTTGAGTGTTGTAATGAATGTGCTTAGAGAAGAAAAATGATTTGCTAATCTTAAAAAATGTACCTTTTGCACTGTCCATGATCAATTCACTATATATATTATAGATCGGGTTTAAGCCATATCTTGGTTCCAAAAAAAGCATGAGGTTTTCATTATTCCTACAATCCACATTAAATATTAATTAATTATGTTTGGTTGAAATAGTAAATATATAGAGTTAAAGAGTACCTAAATATTTCTTTAACTTGCAAAGCTGAATAACAACAACTACAGGATTGGGACAGTCATGTTGATCTAAATGCTTTTGCATTTCTTCAGTATATTCCTCCCACAAAGTGCAATGTAGTGAATTATACCTATAATTTGAATAACAAATAAAAAAAATGTGTAAGTAAAAAAAATTATTTTTTTATTAAAATAATATTATACATACTCCAAATCTTGTAGCATGATATCCATGACTTTGGTCCTTTTTCCATTCTTTATAATTTCCTTGATATTATCCTTCTCTGGAACATGCCCAATAACATCTGGAACCAATAAATACAATATTAATTAATATTGACAAACCAAAAGAAAAAATGCAACTAAATAAAATCAAAGTTAAAGATTGTGTAGATGCCAACTAATTAGTACGTCTTCTATGGTTGATGAAAGAATGTCAGAAAATGACATGAAATTAAACTGAAATTTTGGAATTATTTCATTCTCAATTTTAGAGCATATTGTGTTTCCCATAAAATTTAGTTTGAATCTGTGACTGGTTGTTTTGTATTTGACATTAATTTTAGCAACTAATATATTTTGAATGATATAAGTTGCTCCTTCTTCTTGAATCCCTTGATACTTTGGTATCAATCCTTTGTTAAGTATGGATGCATGAATTTTATCTGACTATAAGTAAGAAAAAAAATGAAGCAATAAGATTATTGACATAAAACACATGTTACATAATTTTTGGATAGAATTGTAATAGTAGTTTTAGTTACTTTCCATCTAGTAATATCATCTCAAGACTCTTAATGACTTTCGGATTTTCAAACTCTAAAGATCATAATCTAATAACACGGACCTTCAACTTTCAGTTAGTTCTCCTAGCTACTATGTTAGAGAGGAACGTAAAATCCATAATTTAAACAAATTACTCAACTCGTTTACACTTTGGTTGTATGGTTTAGTTCTATTGTTTGGATGTATGGCTTTATATATAGTAAAATTAGAGTATATATTAAAAAATTGAGTGCACATTAAACGGTTCATTAAACAATGCATATTCAATGCATGTAAACACGCGTGTTTAGACTGAGTTTGGGAAAGGTTGAGTCTAACCCCAATGCATATTAACTCATTCATGCATCCGTAATTAACAAAGAATTGTGATAATCGTGTTATTCTTGAAAATTTAACATGTATTATAAATATGCATATATCAAGTAAAGCTGACAACTGACCCTTCGTTTACAACAAAAGACAATCATGATTAATAAATAAAAATAAGTGGTAAAATGTTTTTCTTTCTATTTGATTTGTTCTGATCATTAACTCTCATGACTTCATCACATACAAATATTAAAGTTTTAAATGTAGTATATCATTTTTATATTAAGTATCTACAATGGAAAACTTTAATTAATAATTTTAGTTATCAATTGAATACCAAAATAAAAACTTTAATTAATGATTTTTAATCAATTTTGACCGTGTGTTTATTATAATAATTTGAATAAATATATTTTAATCAAGTTTAAATTTTACAAATAAAAATATCTGTAAAAATATTACAATTTTAAATATAATATAACATTTTTATATTAAGGATTTATGAAGAAAAATATAAATACTTTTAACAAATAAAACGTAGGTAAACCAAAATAAAAACCTTAATTAAGTTGATTGTTAGTTTACCTTTGGAAAAAGTAATGATCACATTGACGTCTTCCAAAAACTGATTAGATACTTCTTTTATTAGACAGTTAAAAGGTGATACACTCTATAAAACATAAATTAAACATTATAAGGCATTAGGCACATTATTATTTACGTGTTTCAAAAACCTTAATTAATAGCCATACTTGCATTTGACATATCCTTTTATGCATAGAATCACTGAGCTGCTCGTGCATGCCACAATTTGTTTGATTATGTGAGTACGTGATTTTGAGCGGGAGTTGACGTAAAATAAGCGCGGGAAGTTTTACATGCAACTCAATTGGCTTTATATATAGAAAGATGAGGAATGGGCGTATGGCAGGTGAGTTCGTAAGCAAGTGAACGATGGAAACCAAAATCCCAATATAATGGAAGATACAGTAGCAATAGTTGTTCAGAACTTGAGATATATGCATGTAAATTCAATTTTAGTATATTTAAAGATATTAACACGTGTAATAGAGTGATTTGTGAACTGTGATGTATATTTAAAAATATTATTCTCTGAAATAGACAAGAACCTTTTAGTATATAAATGCAGTGGCACAAATCAAACCTGTCATATATTTTTTTCTTTTTTTTCTTAATCACCCAATCAATTTTATATAATTTTTGTATATTTTCTTCAAAATAAAAAAAAATTACTTATATATTTAACCAAAGGTCAAATGATAGTCATGATTAATACTACTTAGTGTCTCTCTGTCATGTGACACTTATAATATTTTTTCTAGACTCAGTAATTAAAATTGTAATTTCATATTTTGGAAAGAAGATTTTTTTAATATTTTAATATTTTTATAGTAGATTCATACATATAGTTTAAGTCTCTTTTTTTAAATTTGATAAAATTTTGATATAATGTATTTCACTTTGTTCTCCGAGTGCATACTTGATTGTGGTGGAATTCATGTCATCGCTTTCACACTATTAGAAAATATACTTTTTACATCAATTATTAATGACTTTCTACATCGGTTTTTACGTGATGTTGAAAGTATTATCGTTAACATCAGTTTTTTCAAAACCGATGTTAGCGTAAAATTGACAACATCGATTATTTAAATAACCGATGATATATAATAAGAATTACACAAAAAAATGTATGAATGTTAACAGTTCATATCGGTTTTTATACAAAACCGATGTTAACATATAGATTAATATCGGTTTTCTATAAAACCGATGTTAACTTCCAAACGTTAACATCGGTTTCAGTAAAAAACCGATGTTAACTTATACGTTAACATTGATTTTGGTAGAAAACCGATATAAACATTTTTTATGTTAACATCGATTTTTAACAAAAACTGATGTTAACGTATAAGTTAACATCGGTTTTTTTACAGAAACCGATGTTAACGTTTTGGATATTAACATCGGTTTTTATACACAAACGATGTTAATATACACAAACAATATCGGTTTTTTGAAAAACTGATGTTAACTTATATGTTAACATCGATTTTTTGGAAAAACAAATTTTGTTTGTGTATATTAACATCGGTTTTTTTTAAATAACCAATGTTGTTATTACGAATTTTTTTTAATACACTTTCTGTTTTTACAAACCCCCAAAATTTAACCTGTAAATTTCAAATCAGATCACACAACATAGCATATATCATTTGTATTGTGCTTTCAAACAGTTTTTAGTAGAAAGCTAGATAGTAAACTATCAATTGTAAAAAATCAATTGATAACTATGAATAAATAATTTATTAATAACTATCAATAAAGAATATTCAATGTTAAAATAAAATAGCAATTATAAAAAATGTAAAGCAAGCTGGTAAACTAATTAAGGAACCTAAAATTACATAGTTCCTTAACATCCTAAGTTCCCTAACATCCTAAGTTTGATTTTTAACTTTGAGATAATACTGTGCCCATTGGATGCGAAGCGTCTTCAATTTCTCTGCTTCCAATGGTTTAACATCATTAAAATACTGCATGATCAAATAAAACATAAGTTAATAATGTAATACCAATGATAAGAAAATCAACTTTGTTTGAAATAAACAATTACCGTTTCCCAGTTATTCCTGAAACTTCCTAAGATTATAGTGGACATCCAGTACATGACGTAATAGCCACACTCAGTGCTTTCTTTTTGTCTATTACACTAAATACATAATGAAATTTGGATATTAAACGTTAAATACAATTAGTGTACACACACATAAAATATATATAAGTAGAAGTTTTATTTAAATCACGTACCTTAACAACAATCCACCTAGCAGCAGCCTTCGATTTAGGTTGTGAAGTATCATCAAGTCCTTTCAAAGCACTGTTGAATACAAGAAACATTAAAATATTGATGTTGTTGAGTAATGCTAATGCAAATGTACGTATTGAAAAACAACATTGACCTATTAATTATTCCTTTAAGGTAGTTGTCTGGCCTATTATGCAAGGAACAAAACCAGACAACTAGATTATCCTTAGGCAAAATGACGACCATTTGCCAGTGTGCGCTGCAGTTGAGACCAATATAGATTATTGTAGTATTATACATTATTTAAATTCAGTTGTTCAGTTTTACTTACCCATTTAGGTAGGCTCCAAGGTAGAAATCCCGTTTTGAACTCTGCATCCAACTCTTCATGTAACTTTCTGATTCAAATTGCGATTGCCCAGATCTCTGAATGGACTATGGCTTGAGGAATCCATACACATCGAAATTCCGCGCTCGCATACTTATCTCAGTCAGATGCCTATTGTTGTTAACACAAAGTTAATTATGTATGAATTTAAAACAATAACTTAGGTAATTAACAATAGTCTAAATTGACTTACAGAATCCACAACTGTATAACAGATATGCTGAGACATTGACCACCGTGTGCAATTTCAGATAGATCTTCGTGCTTTATGTACAATGGGAAGTGTTCATTAAATACCCTGAACACGATAGCATCCCACATAACCTGCAGAGGCTTCAAAAAAAGCTGTGGGATGGTCAATGTCATCAAATACAGGGGATCATGTACCTGAGGATCCGGCCCATCTGCAAGTTTTGCTGGAGACACAACTGCCTATTTATCAAACATAGTTAATTAACATAATTTAATTACAGTGGACAAATCAATTGAAAAAAAGAAGCATATAATCATAGTAAAATACCTGTTTTGATAAACGCTTTACGAGATGTATCGGCCAAGCAAGGAGGGTGTTAAGCGTCGGCCCTACTAAATTAACCTCGTTAGTGGGTACAGGAACGGGAGCCTCTGCATCTTTAACCTCCTTAACACCAACCTTCACTTGGCCATGCAACAAAGGGATGTTGTGAACCGCTGTGGATCCCTCATAAGCATTTCCTAGGGCAACCAGGCGAGAAAGATTTTCTTCAATGTACAACCCGCATTTGTCTGAGTCACCCGTCTCTGGATCGTTCCCTGAGGGATCAATACAACTCTCCTTTGTGCTGACACGAGCAGCTGAGGGACCAACCTTAGGCTCCGAAGGCAGTGCAAGTCCCTATGATTGCATCTGTGATTGAAACTGGTACTGCATCTGGCTGAAGGATAACATCAGCTGCTGAGTCACTTTTTCTATGATTGACTCCTCCAGCTAGTCCCTAATTTGTTGAGTCAACTGCTCGAGTTCTTTGGGAGCCATCGAGGAAGAATTGCAGGAGGTTCGTGGAGCCGATCCAAAGTATTGCTTTATGGTCACACCAGCTCCAGCAGCACACACACGGCCAGGGTGTTCTAGTCGCCCAATGGCAGCACTCAGGACATCTTGACGTCCATGGGGGACAAACGAACCCTGTAACGCTTGCTCTTCCAAAGAATCCTGTAAAGAACACATATATTTGTTTAGTCATTCACAGAATAAACAAAGATAATTACAATTCTTAATTGAAAATGACTTACAATCTTCTCAGCAATTTCCTTTGTTGCCTTAGACGTCATCTACCCAGTTTTCTTGGTGCGAGCCATTTTCCACTTCACGTGTCGTCTGATGGGAGATGGAGGGTCAATGACACCCTCGGTGCTTCCGGACTGAGCAGCTTCCTTCAGTTTTTTCTTAGTCTTCTCATCCATCAGCTTCTGTTCTAAATATTCATAACCCTCACGAGACAACACGTGGGGGGCGGTGTTTTGCTTCTGGATGGCTCATGCCTTTTTTTGCACATCCTGCAAAAATCAAACATTAATGAAAATGATTACTACAATGTATTATAAGAACTTAATTTTTAGTGGAAAACAATTAAAATGACAAAGTACATACCTCCCACGAGGGGTCTCTACGGGTCTAACAATCTGGGCCCATTTCTCCTTGCTAATGCCGTATTTTTCACAAACAGTGTCGTCCACACTGTCCTTGTCGACTGCAAGTGTCCATTTCCTCGTCAAATCAGATTTAAACCGTCTCCATCGCTCGTCGACAGTTTGAAGTACTTTCTTCTTTGTCCTACCTTCAGAAGCTTTAGGGATATCAATTTTCGCCTGACAAACAATAAATTAGGTTTTATTATTAGTAAATTATAAATTTTGGCTAAAAAAGAAAATCAAAGATGAAAACTAAAATACCTGAATATCCTCCCATATCAAATCCTTCTGAGCAGCAGGGACTTCCTTCCAAGTGTCGTATGTCATGTCGATCTTATCATGAGCGACAATCCCCAAATATGTTCTTAATTTCTTCTTGTGGGGACTGTCGGCTTTCCCGGTTGCAGGATTGACGTGGACCACTGGTCTCTCTGCCCCAGGTGGTTTAGTGGCCAAGGATCGTAGCCGTGTGGCTTTGCGTGTCCGCTTCAAGGTAGACAAAGACGCTGATGCTATTGCAAGAGGAGGAGGAGGAGAATGAGAAGGAGGAGGAGGAGAAGGCGAGGCAGGTGGAGTAGCCATGGGCCTGTAAATAAAAAAACTTGAGTTAGTTAACATTATCAAAAAACTGAATCAGTTATGTAAATGGATGTACTGAAATGAAATACATAATTAAAAAATTACATTAGACGATGTTAATTAGTTCTCCTTCATCATGATCATTACGATTTGCATGAACGTCGTCAGCTTCTTCTTCTCCGATGATGTTAGGAGTCATTTGTGTGGACAAAGAAGTAACATAAGTGTCCATGTATGAATCATCATCTGCTACATTAACACCAATTTTTTTCTCGTGTAGAACCACTGACCACCTTTCATCACAAGGGTCTTGCACATAAAATACCTATTTAGCTTGTTCTGCCATGATGAAAGGGTCATTGTGGTAAGCTAGTTTCTTTAGGTCTACCAACGTAAATCCTACATCATCGATTCGCACACCGGTGTTGCTGTCAACCCATTTACATTTGAAAACACATATAGTAAATTTGACATAGTTAAGCTCCCAAATTTCATCAATGAACCCAAAGTAAGGGTTGGAAGCTACACAGGGATTGTTATCATGTACACTTGCGAAGTGTTGAGATTCAGCCCTTAGGGTGACCCCGCTATTTTGCATTGTACTTTTCTCGTCTTGTGCTTTGGTGTAAAAGGAATACTTGTTTATGTCGTATCCTTGACAAGTTATAACATTTCTTTTAGGCCTATCTGTTATCTTTCTTAATGTTTCAGAAGCATTTTCATTAGCAAAGATTGTATCTTTAAACCAATCAAAGAAAGTCTTGTTATGATTTTTCAAGACCAAGTTCTTTGACATTTTTGGATTACTTTGTTTGACTAAAGCTTCATGCCGAAGTATGTATGGTAAAGCTTCATTACTGTTATTCAACACATACAAGTGAGCTTGTAACAAATCTTCAACACTTGGAGTGATAGCATGCAGTCCTCTTGAACCCTTGCTGCCCACTCTGTTGTCATAGCGAGACTCAAGAAGGCCAACAAATTTATCCTTTCCAATGTACTCTGAACAAAATTCAATGGCTTCTACAATGTACCTTTCAACAATAGATGCTTCCGGATGATGTAGATTCTTGGTATACCCTTTTAAGATCTTCATGTATCGCTCAACCGGGTACATCCACCGCAAATAAACAAGACCACAACATTTGATTTCTCTAACCAGATGAACAATTAAGTGAACCATGATGTCAAAGAAAGTAGGAGGAAAATACATCTCTAACTGGCACAGTATAATTACGACTTCATTTTCTAGGTCATCAAACTTGACAGGATCAAGGACTTTGCTACATATGGCATTAAAGAAAAAGCACACACAAGTTATGGCTAACCTGACTTTGTTAGACAAAATGTCTTGTATGGCCACGGTTAACAATTTTTTCATCAACACGTGACAATCGTGAGACTTTAACCCTACCAGCTTAAGCTCCTTCAACTGCACAATGCTCTTAATGTTTGAAGAGTATCCTTGTGGGGCTTTGACCTAGCAAAGACACTGACAAAAACTGATCTTCTCCTTTCTGGACAAAGTATGACAAGTTGGAGGCAAGTATATTTTTTTACCATCAGACCTTGGATGCAACTGCGATCGTATACCCATGTCAGCTAGATGTTGACGGGTATTCAGACCATCTTTCATCTTGCCTTGAATGTTAAGGAACATCCCAATGACACTATCACATACATTTTTCTCCACATGCATAACATCAATACAATGTCTAATACCTAGATCAGACCAGTACGGAAGATCAAAGAAAATGGACCTCTTCTTCCATATGCAAGTCTTACTTTTATCCTTCTTTTAGGTCTTTCAAATACAGTATTCAGGTGTTGAACCCGCTGGAAAACCTGCTCACCAGTCAACAGTATCGGTGCAGTTTCATGCTCTTGACTTCCATTAAATGCTTTTTTCAATCGCCTGTAAGGGTGATGAGGTTTTAGAAAATGGTGATGCCTACTGTACACTGTTTTTCTACCATGTTTCAGTTGTATGTAGCTTGTGTCTTCTTCACAGACGGAGCATGCATAATGACCCTTAACACTGTAACCGCTCAGATTCCCATATGCTGGAAAGTCATTAATGGTACCAAAAAACATTACACGCATTTGAAAAGTCTCCATGCCAAAGCCATCAAACACTAAAACCCCCTCGTCCTACAACTTTGTCAGGTCTTCAATCAACTGACTTAGATAAACATCAATGTCATTTCCTGGCTGTCTTGGGCCCAATATCATCATAAACAACATCATGTATTTTCGCTTCATGCACAACCAAGGAGGCAAATTATAAATTAGTAATAGAACTGGCCATGAACTGTGTTGAGTGCTTAAATTGCCATATGGATTCATTCCATCACTGGCTAGTCCAAGCCTATGATTTCTTGCCTCTTTGCCGAAATTCAGATACAAACCATCAATCTTCTTCCACTAGGAGCAATCAGTTGGATGATAGACCATTCCATTAGAGTTTCTCCCATTTGCATGCCAGGTAAGCTCTTTTGTGTCATCTCCATTAGCAAAAAGACGCTTAAACCTTGGAATGATGGGAAGATACCACAACACCTTTGTTGGAGGGCCTTTCTTTGAGTTTTCATAAGAACTGTAGTCCTCATCATCCTTCACTTTGTACCATGGTGCCCCACACCTAGGGCATTTGGACATTTCTTCGAATTCATGCATGTATAGTATGCAATCATTCGGGCAAGCATGAATCTTCTGATACTCCATACCCATCGAACATAGTATCTTCTTGGCCTAATAGTAACTTTTAGGCAACGTGTTTTCCTCTGGAAGCAGATCGTGCACTACTTGAAGCAGTGAAGTAAAGCTTTTGTCACTCCACCCATATCTAGCCTTGATATTAACTAGACTTAACACCATCGACAACAGCGTCAAGGAATTCTTGCACCCCGATACAAAGGCTTTTTTGAATCACATTGCAATCCTTTATACACAGGGGCATGTGCTTGCTGAAAAGACTCTTGTCCAAGGTCACAAATCATATCCTCCAAGCGATCTCCCATTTCTACATCAAACGGTTTGGATGGAGACCCACTCTGCATGTCCGTCAATTCTCCATGCCATATCCACGTGGTGTAATTCTTCTTAATTCCATCACACAATAGATGCTCCAGTATGTCATCCATTATTTGTCGTCTTCCGTTCAAACAATTGATGCAAGGACAATAATATTTTTCATCCTTATCCAGTCGACTTCTTTCAGAGGCATATTGCAAGAACTGTTCGACGCCTTTCCTCATATGCAGAGCTCATGCGACTTTCATTCATCCAACTTTGATCCATCTAAATAATAACTTCGTGATACTCAAAATGTTATTCGATGCATGGAAATCTCACTTTTTTTATTATAGGTGTGGCCCTATCCCATTCAGGAAGACCTTTTTTTTATGGTAGCTTCATATGTGAAGGTTAATTCTATTTTGTTAAATTTGACAAAATTTCGGCAGCATTTCGCATTGGTCTCCAAGTACATGACATGAAATCGGTGAAATTAATTTGTTGATAATTAAGTATGCACTCAGAGAACAACTAGAAATGCATAGTACCGAAATTTCATCAAATTCAACAAAATATTGTTAATCTTAACGCATGAATCTACCATAAAAATATGAGTCTCCCCAAACTGTCCAAACGGACAATTCAAGATTGAATACAATGATTAATGCAAACTGTCAGCAAGAATCATTGCATTTAGTCTCAAATGGGAATCTAAGGTTCTCTCATTATGAACAAAAGTTGTATCTAAAGAAAAGTACATTAATCACATACAACAAAATACAAAAACAATCATAACAAAAGTAAGCATCAAAATTGATTGCAAAATTTCGTACCTGTGATGATGATCAGTATAGTGTCGAGGAACGAATGTCATGATGACGATGCAAAGAACTAGATAAATAGTGCCTACAATTTAAATATTTCATTGGTAAGTACGTATATCATGAAGTAACACCAATGGACTTGCTGCAAGCTAGTCAAAGTTAAGGTATATTTTTTTTCATTGTATTTGTCTGGTCAATTGCTTTAATTTTCTGACCAACTTGCTTAAGGTAATGTATTTCTCATCATTTTCAGTCCTTATGGTTTTGGGGTTAGGATACACTAATGCCTGTGTGCATATTAAGATATAGATAATCATGCATATATAGTTTCTCTATCATGCTATTTTGGGGGCCATGTTTAGGGAAAACACCCAGGGTTAAGTCCACTTTGAGGGTTTTCATTGGGGTGTAGGGTCTGGTCCTATATTCATTGTTTATGAACATTCCATTGGAGGTGTCAAAAGGGTAGTTGTTGATGAAGACCAGATTCTGAAATGAAGCAAGGTTAGGAGAGATGCTGAAAATAGGGAGCTAGGGCAGATATCTTGCTCACATAAAGCCAAATATAGTACATTGATCAGTGACTTCGATCAGCCAATTTGTGCACAATTTCTGACAATTTCATCTCTAGCCTAGGTATAGGGTACTACACTATTTAAAAGGCAGTCCTAAGAAAACAATTATTGTTTCAAAATAATACTCTGGCCTTAGAACCTTGCACTTAAACTATATATGGCTTAATCCTTGTAATTAACACCTTAACAAATTTTCATAAAAACATATATTTAAGCAGAAATTTCAGATCGAGTATATGGTAAAAAAAACCAGCAATTTCACAAACATTCTCGAGTAAGGAAGCTTGAACGAATGTAAAAATTATCAATGAAAACTCACAACTTCAAGTGAGATTATCCAAACTTCTCAACTCTCTGTTAGCTTGAAGCTTCTAGGACTTTAACACCTTCCTAGCAGCTGTATTTGGCTGTAGTGTTTTAATACAAGCTTTAATACATGCTTTACACATATACATGTATATATAAGAAGTAGTAACAATTTGATTTACCTGGAATTGATATAATGAAACAACTTCCACAACTAGGCCAATGGACAAACCAAGTTCAACTACAACAAACTAATTCAGCTTTACCTGGAGTTGATATAATGAGTAATGACATTAGAAGAACTCAAAGCCAAACCAAGTTCAACTACAACAAACTAATTCAGCTTATGCTCAAACAAAGTATGTGACATCATCCATGGCAGCAGTTGATGCATCCAAGGAAAGAGATGAAGCTAACTTGGCAAATCTTGCCATGAAAAAGGTGCAAAAAGTAAAGCTTAGTGAGCTTGTAGACCCATCCTTTGGGTTTGAGTCAGACCAAGTAGTTAAAAGGATACTAACTTCAGTAGCAGGGTTGGCCTTTCGGTGTGTGCAAGGAGACAATGAATTAAGTCCTTCTATGGATGAAGTTCTGGAAGCACTCAACAAATTTCAAAATGAGAATTATGAGTTTGAGAATCTAGAGAAAAAAGATGATGTTCGTTGTGAAATGCTCTTATATCACCTATGAAAACTGTTAAATATGCTGCATCATCTAATAAGCTTGTTCAAACTCGGATATTTTCATTTTTAGTTGCATAAACAATGATGAAGCCTAAGCCTAACTTAGTGTTTCCAGTCTCATTTATGTTCCTTATTACTCACTGGTTTCTATTGACTCAAAATGGCAATGCTAAGAATTCCACATGGACAATTCCCTTTTTCCTCATGTTTTCACAACCCATGATGATTGGTTTGAATCCACCATCGATTCCATAAAATCAGAAAAATAGTTGATCACTCATCTAAGAAATGATAAAAACTTGTGTACTCCTATAACCTGGGTACTCAAATTGATTGAAGCTAGATATTTCAACAAGAGTGCCATTACAGCAAGTTCCAAGGTTAAAATCAACATAAACTCAACTAGAGACACCTAAGGTCATGGAACTCACATGTCTTCCACAGTTGCAGCCAACTATGCTAACTTTGCATTGGGAAAGATCCGAATCATGTTTGAGAATATGTTTTTACAAGGCCTTCTGATGTTGTTGTTGTCATGTTCCTCAAGAATCTTGTGTGCAGTAGCAAAAACAGTAGTAGCAGTAGTAGTATTATTAGTAACAGAATTGTTTTTACTTTGCATTATTGTTGTCATGATTTTTTTCCTAGCTATTAGTGGTACAAGAAGAACAAGACCAAGAGCTTGAGCTTGTTGATGTTATATTCAAGTATGAAAAGAAGGAATTAGAAGGGTATGTGTGTCACATGTTTTGGAGTTAGCATAGAAGATGATGGATGATGTTGGAGTGTGAGACAACAATATAATTAGAGAAAGATATGTGATGATATGATGAGAGACACATGTAATTGTTGTGGGAATTTTAATTTGTTTGGAGCTAGGCTAGAGATTATTAAGAAGGAGGGTGTGAGAGGAAAGGCTTTCTCTTGGGTTTGGCTGTTCAGAAGCAAGAAAAAGCAAATTAAGGAACATGTTTTTTCATATTAATAGAATCATATTAATAGAATTGTTTATCTCCATCCACCTAAACATTTTGCTAATACAAAGTTCAGTACATAGAGAAGCAGGTATACCTTGTATTCAAGACGTGATTTCCAGTCCAAGCTACAAGTCCAAAAACATATATGTCTATTGGGTACACCTAGCAAAACATTAAAATCAACCATCTTATAAGTTGCCTAATAAAGTGTGAAAACATTAAATTAACTAAGGAGCTCATATACACCTGCAGGAGATTTAGATAATAATAATGTTAAGACTGATGTTGTTGATGATGATAGAGTTGAACTTGAGAAAAGCAATATCCTTCTAATGGGGCCAACACGATCAGGTAAATCAGTTTTTGCCTTCTGGTTCGGTGTTTAGTTTTTATATTCGTCTAGTTTTTGTATAATGTATGATATGATGCTTCCATTTTTGGAATAACAAATTGCTTAAGTGAGTGGAGAATAGATGATTCTTAGCCATGTTGTTTCTCAGTTAGTTGCACCAATATGTTAAAATTGTGTGTTGAGCCCTTTGGTTATATAGCTATTTTCTACCATGAAATCATTTTTTTAATAATTGAGGTTGAGTTGGGGGACCAGTTTGGGACCTTTGGCTTTTTATATCATTTCTTTGAACAATCATTAATGCCTTGTTTCTAGTGTAACTTGTTTTTCTTTGATGCTGTTTCAAGAACAGCAAAGACATTACTTGCCAAAACTTTGGCTCGATTTGTAAATGTTCCCTTTGTTATTGCAGATGCAACTTCACTCACTCATGCAAGTTTGTGAGCTTTATTCTTGTTTTCTATTTTTTCATCTCCTAAAATAAAAGAAAAATAGTAAGGTGGGAACAGGGGAAAAATGCTTTTGTTTGGAGGCTTTATTCTTTTGAAAAACTTGTAAAGCTCGTGTGTAAGTTGTAACTTTTCAGCATAAAAGACATATTCTACAATCCTATAATCTTATGTTATCAAAAGGTGTAAACGTTTTATGCAAATAATGAACATAGAGAAATTGAGATTATATCCAAAACATTTCATTATCAAATTCAAAGTGCCCTCAAGGCACTTTGGGAATCATTTTCTTTCCTTTTCTCTTGTGATTATAATCATCTTTCAAAAATGTTTTCATCTTAATTTTTGTTCTGTGGAAGCCATGTTTATATCACATGTCTAACCTCAGTGTCACCTTCAAACAGGCAGGTTATGTTGGAGAGGATTACAATCCGTATTATACAAGCTCCTCATGGTAAATACTCCGATGAATACTGACTATGTTTTTAATACAAAATAGTAATTTGGGTATCTTTAGATTAAACAAGATCAATGATTCTGTGTCCAATCTTAGAGGGTTAATGTTTCAAAGCTTTATTAATGAGAAGTGGAAACTTAGGAGCTCATATACAAATCTTGAAAATTTAGAAAACTAAGGAGCTCATATACACCATTCTAACTGGAAATCCAATCCCAGTGTCAGTCTAATTGGGACCCAGAATTTGCAACAAAGACTAAATTCCAATGTATACAAACAATTCTTCTCAACCAACTAACTAACACGCAATGGAGAGCAACACCATTCAACATTCCAATGAAATTGCATTTTAAAAATAGAAATAAAAAGGAATCAAAATAAAAATCAAAGGCAGTAAAATAAAAATTACCATCACAGTTTCACATTACTAGCCAAAAAAATAGAATAATAAAATAGGGTTATGGAAACGCTCTATAATGATCATTCTGTGTAACCACGTGACCAAAGCTACTGTTTTTCTGAAACTAACAGCATTTTTGTGGGCAACCTTTCTCTCAAAACACAATGAACAACATTTTAGGTCTTCACTATGTTTTGTTCGAAATCCTATTCATATAAAAACCCTCAACTAATTATAGAAATAAAACTATTCGAATGTTTGACACAAACATTCGAACAATCGATGACTGAGAGTGAATGGAAACCACATTCCTTATGCACACAATGTGGTTGCAGTGACGTATCTCAATCGCGGCAGAGATGAAGTCGTTTGCAATAGTTGTAGCTTCAACGACAATGGTAGCTTCAGTGCAGTTTCCAGCAGTCATAGGGTGTGAGCGCGCAAAAGAAAGGACAAAGGAGAAAAGGCTAGGGTCTGAGCGCGCGGGTGCCAAAATGAATTTGTGTTTTAATTTATGAAAAGAACAACATCGGTTTTTTTAAAATAACCGATGTTAACCTGAAGTACTTAACATTGGTTATTTAAATAACCGATGTTAATATCAAGTAGTTAACATCGGTTTTGACAAAATCGATGTTAACTAACTCAACTTATTTACAAAAATGCCACCCTGCTTTTCTTAACATCCATTTTTTAAAAAACTGATGTTAATCGTGTGATGTTAAATCTATATTTTGTAGTAGGGTCATGTCGTGTACTTGAAGATCAATGCGAAATGTTGTCAAAATTTCATCAAATCTAAGAAAAGAGAGTTATACTATAAAAAAATGTCTTCATGAATGGGATAAGGTCACACCTTTAATGAAAAGTGAGGTTTTCATGAATGGAATCACTAGCTTTGGAGGTATCACATAGTTATTATTTAGATGGATCAAAGTTGGACAAATACAAGTCTCATGAGCCCTGCATATGAGGAAGGTGTCAAATAGTTCTTGGAATTTGCCTAAGAAGACGATCGGATGAGGATGAAAAATATTTTTGTTCTTGTATAAACTGTTTGAATGGGAGATGACAAGTACTAGATGACATGAATGAGCATCTTTTGTATGGTGGGATTAAGAAGAATTATACGACATGGATATGGCATGATGAATTGACAGACATGTTGAGAGGGTCCGAAATTGAACCGATTAATGTAGAAATGGGAGATCGATTAGAGGACATGATTTGTGATCTTGGACAAGAGAATCTTTTCAATAAGCACATGCTCTTATGTATGATACATTGGAAAATGATTTGAAGAAGCCTTTGTATCCGGGGTGCAAGAAGTCATTGGCATTGTTGTTAGCGGTGTTAAGTTTGGTTAATGTGAAGACCAAATATAGGTGGAGTGACAAAAGCTTTACTTCACTGCTTAATGCAGGATATGCTTCTAGAGGAAAACACGTTGCCAAAAAGTTACTATGAGGCGAAAAAGATTTTGTGTCCGATGGGTATGGAGTATCAGAAAATTCATGGATCCCCAAATGATTGCATACTGTACAAACATGAGTATGAAGAAATTCATAAATGCCCCAGGTGTGGGGTATCACGGTACAATGTGAAGGATGGTGATGAGTGTAGCAGTGACAAGAACACAAAGAAAGGGCCCCCAGCGAGGGTGTTATGGTGTCTTCCGATCATTCCAAGGTTTAAGCGTTTTTTTGTTAATGGAGATGATGCAAAAGACCTTACATGGCATGCAGACGGGAAAAACTGTGATAGAATGCTCTGCCATTATGCTGATTCCTCCCAGTGGAAGAAGATTAATCGTTTGTATCCAAATTTCAGCAAAGAGGCAAGAAATCTTAGACTTGAACTTGCAATTGATGGAATGAATCCTTATGACAGTTTAGGCACTCAACACAGTTCGTAGCCTGTTTTGCTAGTAATTTACAACTTTCCTCCTTGGTTGTGCATGAAGCGAAAAATACATGATGTTGTTTGTGATGATATCGGGCCCAAGACAACCAGGAAATGACATTGATGTTTATCTCAATCCCTTGATTAAAGACTTGACAAAGTTGTGGGACGAGGGGATTGCCGTATTTGATGGGTATTGAAATGAGACATTCAAGTTGCGTGCAATGCTATTTTGTACCATTAATGACTTTCCAACATATAAATATTAGAGTGGATACAGTGTTAAGGGCCATCGTGCATGCCCTATCTGTGACGAAGACACAAGCTACGTACAACTACAACATGGATGAAAAATAGCATACACTTGACATCGACGTTTTCTAAAACCTTATCACCCTTACTAGTGATTGAAAAAAGCTTTTAATGGAAGTCAAGAACATGAAAGTGTGCCGATACCGTTAATTGGTCAGCAAATTCTTAAGCAAGTTAAGGACATCAATACTATATTTGGAAAGACCCAAAAGAAGCTCACAAGTAAAACTTGCATATGGAAGAAAAGGTCGATCTTGTTTGATCTTCCATACTGGTTCGATCTAAATGTTAGATATTGTATCAATACTATGCATGTGGAGAAAAATGTGCGTGATAGTGTCATCGACATGCTTCTTAACATTCAAGGCAAGATAAAGATGGTTAGAATACTGGTCAAGATTTAGCTGAGATGGGTATACGTGACCAATTACATCCAAGGTCTAATGGTAAGAAAATATACTTGCCTCCTGCATGTCATACTTTGTCAAGAAAGGAAAAGACAAGTTTGTGTCAGTGTTTGAGTCATGCCAAAAGTGCCACAGGATAATTTTCAAATATTAAGAGTGTTGCGCAGCTGAAAGATCTAAAATTAATTGGCTTAACTTGATGCAACAACTGTTAGTCGTGGCAATTCGATACATTTTGCCTAACAAAGTGAGGCATGCCATAACTCGCCTGTGCTTTTTCTTCAATTCCATTTGTAGCAAAGTCATTGACCTTGTAAAGTTAGATGACTTGGAAAATGAGGCTGCTATTATCTTGTGTCAGTTGGAGACGTATTTTTGTCCTTTATTTTTCAACATCAAGGTTCACTTAATTGTTCATCTGGTGAAGGAAATTAAATTGTAGTCCCGTATATTTACGGTGGAGTTACCAGTTGAGTGATACATGAAGATCATAAAAGGGTATACAAAGAATCTGCATTGTCCTGAAACATCCCATGTTGAAAGTACATTGCAAAGAAGCTATTAAATTTTGTTCAGAGTACATTGCAAAGGCAAAACCTGTTAGAGTTCCCGGGTATTGGTATGACAAGAAAGTGGGAGGTAAGGGTTCATGAAGGCTGCATGTTATAACTTTGGGTCTAGAGGAATTGCAACATGATCATTTGTATATACTAAATAACATTAATGAAGTTCTGCCATACATAGTTTGTCATGAAGCCTTATTCAAGGAAAGTAATCCAAAAATGACCTAGAATGGGGTGTTGAAAGAGCATAATAAGATTTTCCTAAATTAGTTTAAAGATACAATCTTTGGTGATGATAATTTTTCTAAAACATTAAGGATGTTAGTAGATGGGCCTAAAAGAAATGTTAGAAGTTGGGAAGGATATGATATCAACAAGTATTCATTCTACACCAAATCACAAGACTACAAGAGTACAATGCAAAACAGTGGGGTTAGTCTTAGGGTTGAATCTCAACATTTTGCTACTATACATGATGACAATCCTCGTCTGGCATCCATGACTTACTTTGCAGTCATTGAAGATGATGATTCAACCCTTGATACTTGTCTCACTCCTTTCTCCACACATATGACTAACTTCAACACAGAAGAAGTTGACGATGTCCATGCAGATTGTAATGATATAATGTAATCTTTTTTATATTTACTTGTTTCCATATTTACAATTACATAACTTACTATACTTTTGAGTAAGTTTAATCAATGTTGTTTTTTAACAGGCACATGACTACACCACCGAGCTTCGTTCCTCCTCCTAAGTCAATGCCTTCGCCGTCTATGTCAAATAAGATTAGAAAAGCAACACAGCTTAGATCATTGGCTACCAGACCCGTTGGAATGGAGACACCAGTGGTTCATATGGATCCTGCCACTAGGAAAGCTGATGGTCCCCATAGAAAGCAATTAAGAATGTATTTAGGGATCGTTACTCGAGACAAGGTGGATGTTACATTTGTTAACTGGAAAGAAGTTCCTGCAGCTCAGAAGGATTTGATTTGGGAGGACATTAAGGTATTTGAATTAAATGTTGAATGTTATTGTAATTGGTTGTACCAAAAATCTTAAAATGTTGAATGTTATTGACTAACTATTAAATGTATTTTTTGTATCACAGGCTGAATTCAATATTCCAGAACCGTCTGACCAAAGGACAAAGAAGAAAATCCTTAAGGTGGTAGGAGAGTGATGGAGGCAATTTAAGTCAGATTTGACCTCCAAATGGACTCTAGCAGAAGGCAAGGAGGAGGACGATGACACTGTCAGTGAGAAGTACAATATCAGCAAAGAAAAGTGGAACTAATTTTGTTAGAGTCGTAGAGACCCTTCATGGGAGGTTAGTTGACTAGCATTGTTTATGAATTTGACAATTAAGAATTATTTTTAAGCGCATTTTGTTGACAAGTTTCTGTCTAATAGTGACAGGATGTTAGAAAGAAGGTATAGGTCATCCAAAAACTAAACATTGTTCCTCACGTGTTGTCTCGTAAGGCTTATGATTTACTAGAAGAAAAGTTAATGGAGGAAAAACAAAAGAAGTGATTGGAGCAAGCAACCTAATCCGAGAGCACAGAAACAATCATTGATCCTCCATCTCCCATTAGATGACACGTGAAGTGGAAGATTGTTCACACCAAAAAATCTGGTCAGATGACATCTAAGGCAAGACATGAAATTGCAGATAGGATTGTAAGATATTTTTTTATTTATTTCAATGGTCAATTTTTATAATAACAACAGTAGTCCATAAACTCATGCAATATTTTGTTGACTGTAGGATTCCCTTGAAGAGTGGTCAGTACAGGACAACTTTGTCTCCCATGGACGTCAGGATGTACTCACTGTTGCCATTGGGTGACCAGAGCACTCTGGCCATGTCTATGCCACTGGAGCCAGTGTGACAATCAGACAATACTTTGGACCAACTTCAGGATCCAGACAACTTTGTCTCCCATTGGACGTCAGCATGAGGTTCGTCCTTTTGTTGCCTATGTCAACATAAAAGAAAGTTGTGTTGATCCCATGGGGCAGGACCCAGACACAAGTGCGTCGGATAGGCGTAGGTTGTATAGTGATGACTATCCTCCCCTTCTGTTGTAGTTGGAAGAGTTTATGAGGGGTCGACAACCATCCACAATGTCTATTTGGGCAATGATCAAGTGAAGGTCGGTGTTGACGAAGTTCGAGATGCAAATGCTCGCATCCATGTTAATGTAGCTCCATGTGGAGTTTGTAGGCCTTGTATCTTCTTTATCAATGGAGTCCTTGGCTCTTGAAGTTCAACGGAAGCGGAAGGGAGAAGTAAGAAAGATGATTGGAGACACCATTTCAAGGAGAAGATGAGTCAAGAAGGAGCTCACCACCATAGGAAGTCATGGATAAGAGCTTGAAGGTAAGAGAAGATGAGTGGAGGGAGAGGGAGAAAAGGAGCACGACATTTTGTGCCTCAAATGAGGTATGAACTTTGAAGTGTAATTCTCAACTGATCAAAGTTGAAAAAATGCACACACATGACCTCTATTTATAGCCTAAGTGTCACAAAATTGCAGGGAAATTTGAATTTCTATTCAAATTTCACTTGAATTTGAAATTGAATTTATGGAGCCAAATTTTGGAGCCAAAATTTCACTAATTATGATTATTGAATTTTAGCTATGGTTCAACCCATTAATCCAAGATCAAGTCTAAGATTCTCCACTAAGTGTGCTTAGGTGTCATGAGGCATGTAAAGCATGAAGGACATGCACAAAGTGTGACTGTATGATGTGGCAATGAGGTGTACAAAGCCAATGCTCACCTGCCCCTCTAAAATTTAATTGGATTGAGCTTCTCCCAATTCAATTAAATTTATTTCCCAACAGACACATAAAATATTCACTTAATGCATGAGAAATTACAAAACTACCCTTAATACAAAAACTAGTCTAAGTGCCCTAAAATACAAGGGCTGAAAAATCCTACATTTCTAGAGTACCCTACCTACATTATGGAGCCCTAAATACAAGGCCAAAAAAATGAAACCTTAATCTAATACATACAAAGATAAGTGGGCTCATACTTAGCCCATGGGCCCGAAATCTACCCTAAGGCTCATGAGAATCCTAGGGCCTTCTCTTGCATCTCTGGCCCAATCTTCTTGGAGTCTTCTATTCAATGCCCTTGGGGGGGGGTACGATTGCATCATTCGCTCCCTCTTGAAAAGGATTTGACCTTAAATCTAGAGGTTCTTGAAACTCTGGGCTTCTTCCCTCAACGCCTAGAGGAAGATGCTCTAATACCACATGATTTAGCTCCATGTGGAGCTTGTAGGCCTTGGATCTTCTTCACCAATGGAGTCCTTTTCTTCTCGATGTTTAATGGAAGCGGAAGGGAGAAGGAAGAAATATGATTGAAGACGCCACTTCAAGGAGAAGATGAGTCAAGAAGAAGCCCACCACCATAGGAAGCCATGGATAAGAGCTTGAAGGTAGAAGAAGATGAGTGGAGGGAGAGGGAGAGAAGGAGCATGAAATTTTGTGCCCCAAATGAGGTCTGAACTTTGAAGTGTAATTCTCAAATGATCAAAGTTAAAAAAATTCACACACATGACCTCTATTTATAGCTTAAGTGTCACACAAAATTGCAGGGAAATTTGAATTTCTATTCAAATTTCACTTGAATTTGAAATTGAATTTGTGGAGCCAAATTTTGGAGCCAAAATTTCACTAATTATGATTATTGAATTTTAGCTATGGTTCAGCCCACTTATCCAAGATCAAGTCCAAGATTCTCCACTAAGTGTGCTTAGGTGTCATGAGGCATGTAAAGCATGAAGAACATGCACAAAGTGTGACTGTATGATGTGGCAATGGGGTGTAGCAAGCAAATGCTCACCTCCCACTCTAAAATTTAATTGGATTGGGCTTCTCCCAATTCAATTAAATTTATTTCCCAACATACACATCAAATATTCACTTAATGCATGTGAAATTACAAAACTACCCTCATACAAAAACTAAGGGTTGAAAAATCCTACATTTCTAGAGTACCCTATCTACATTATGGAGCCCTAAATACAAGGCCCAAAAAAAAAATGAAACCTTAATCTAATATGTACAAAGATAAGTCGACTCATACTTAGCCCTTGGGCCTGAAATCTACCCTAAGGCTAATGAGAACCCTAGGGCCTTCTCTTGCATCTCTTGCCCAATCTTCTTGGAGTGTTCTATCCAATGCCCTTGGGGGGGGGGGGGGTAGGATTGCATCATTTTTACCCACTCAAGAGGTTCACTTAGTGGGGTAGGCCTTTAACACCTTCCTTGCTTGGCCAACACATCTTGTACAACTTTTTTCAGAACATGTATTTCCTTTTATTATTAAAAAAAATTTGTAACAAATAAAGTGTTGATTGTCATTGACTTATGTTTAATAATTGTGTAGGAGAAACAGGGACCTGAGGGCTATCGAAATCTGTAGATAGCCTGAAACCTGATGATGATCCCCAATACCATATGACATTGATGATCCCACAACTTTTCCTCTAGCCTATGGAGGTGTCGTTGGATTCAATTGTGTTAGGGATGTATAATGATGGTGTCCCCTTGTACATAAAGAATGAAGATCTTTTTGAAATAGCACATGGTGTTCAATGTCTAAACATCTATGGTATACAAATTTGGATTTTGTAGGTGTCATTTTACATTACAATCCATTACATAAATGATTGTTTTAAATTGATGCATAATTTACTTTATTTTAACAATAGCCATATGAATGAGTTAAGTTTGGGATCTGGGAATGTCTCTGTGTATGGATTCCTTGAGCCACAATCCATGCAGAGATCTGGGCAATCTCAATTTGAATATAAGGATTATATTAAGAAATGGATGCAGAATTCACAAAGAGATATCGACATAGGAGCCTACTTGAATAGGTAAGTAAAACTGAACAATATGCATGCATGTTTACATCAATATTTTAATTGTACAATATGCATGCATGTTTCTCTTAACCAGTGCTTGGAAGGGATTCAATGATAGTCAAGGAATTAAATCCAAGGCTACTGCTAAATAGATTCTAGTTAAAGTAAGTAATTTAAACAATGCTTGATGTCTTAAAAATTACATTTTATTACTGTGCACACTAATTTTCGGTTAACTTTGAATATCTTGTTGAATTTAGTGTAATAAGCAAAGAGGAAGCACTAAGTGTGGCTAATATGTGATGCATTGGATGTCAACGACAGTCCTAGGAGATTTCAAGGATAATTGGAAAATGGTAATTGTTTACTTCAAAAATAATTTCATTTGTTATACTCGTTATTATTTATAGTATTGATTAAGTTATGTTTTATTATATCATGTAGTATTTTATTGATCCAAGACCATTGAAACCAGCGAGAATAAAGGTAATTCACATTCAGTGGGCAAGATGTTATCTCAGATTTAAAAGCAAAACACTGGGTGTTTAAGGAATTTTACAATTGTATAGTTATGTTTAATTAGATTTGGTTATAATAGATGATTTTATGTATTGACATTATTGTTTACTTTATATATTTATTATAATATATAATAATTATTCAATAATAATATAAAAATTTGCACTGTGAAACTGCCAGGATTGGTCTGTTTATGAATTTGCAGTTTTGGATAATATTAAAAAAAATAGATAAGATATTAAAAAATTACAAAACACAACATCGGTTTTTCTAAATACCGATGTTGTAAAGCATAAATCAACATCGATTTTTAGAAAAACTGATTTTATGGTGCATTAATCAACATTACTTTCTAGAAAAACCAATGTTGTGGTGCACACAACAACATTGGTCTTAGGAAAACCAATGTTGTCAGGTGTACGACAACATCGATTTTTAGGAAAACCGATGTTGTTAGGTGTACCACAACATCGATTTTTCTAAAAACTGATGTTGCATAGTGTATATTAACATCAATTTTTCATAGCTGATGTTAACATTGATACTTTTAATGTCAATGGTTTCAATATTAGTTCAAAATTGATGTTCATTACTAAAAGTGTTTTGAACATTGGTTATTTTAGACATTCAACATCGATTTTGAACTAATGTTGAAACTACCGACATTAAAAGTATCAATGTTAACATCAATTGTGAAATACCAATGTTAAAATACACAATACAACATTGATTTTTATGAAAACCAATGACATATAGTAAGAAATATACAAAAAAATGCAAAAAAAAACATCAGTTTTGACAAAAACTGATGTTGAAATGCAGCTTTCAACATCGGTTCTACCAAAACCGATGCTTTATTGAACCTTACAACATCAGTTTTGTCAAAACCGATGTTGTTATGCACCTTACAACATCCATTTTTGGTCAAAATCGATGTTGTATGGTGCATTACAACATCGGTTCTTCTAGAATCAATGTTGTTTTTTTTCATTTTTTTAATATTCTATCAATTTTTTCAATTAACCTAAACCTGCAAATTGAAAACAAAACCAATCTAGGCAGTATATATTCAAGTTGTACAAAATATGATGTTCAAATTATTATTGAATAATTACTATCAAATAAAATAAATACTTAAAGTATTTAAACAATAATATTCAGACAATATATATTCAGGCAATACAAAATTTAAAAATACATGTCAACAATCAAGCAGCTGCAGCATATAAGTGGCCCATATAAATTATTTTGTTCAATTTCATTTGCATCATAACATCCTTATTGAAGCAAATGCATTTTAACATAACAAAGACAAAATAGGTTTGGCCTAAAATAACATGATTGAATGCTTTTGATAACCTATCAAAAAATCATATACCAACAACCAACATTTATGTTAAGTTCCAATAAGCTTCCTCCAACAACCTACATCTAATAGGGCTTCATATCTCAAAATATGTAAAGAAAAAAGGGTTAGCTTGCATGTTAAGATACCTATTTGGACAATGCTAAGGGATAAAAAGGCAAAAGTCATGAACAAAAATTGTCTGACTGAGCATTAATTAATAAATTTACGCATATCTTCTTAGTCATTGTAGCAGAAAATAGAAATGTCCTTCGCTCACGAGGAATCATTTGTGAAATCTCATTAAGTGATTCCTCAAAGTCCTCATTCAGCAACCTATCTGCCTTATCTAAGACCTACTCAAAATACATAGTAATCAGGTTAGTCCAAGTAAGTATATGTGTGGCCAGGAAATGAGAACGAGAATATGATTTTTATGATATGCACATGGTCCAAGACATGACAGTCCCTTTGCTCAACCAACCAACAACAACAACATCATCATCATCATTCATGCTCTCAAATGATGTATTCTAAAGTACCTCTTTTTTTTAAAGAAATTATTTTTCTACCCCAAAGCCAGATATATTGCAGATCAACAAAGACATCACTTTTTCACCTATGCTTTTGATGTTGTCGATATGTGATGCAATCCTCCCTAGGAAGGGACCAGTCACTAGAGCCATGAGCAAGGGCTAGAGCTCCTAAAGAAGGCCCTAGGGTTCTCATGAACCTCAGGGTAGATTTCTGAGCCCATGGGCCAAGGTTGGGTCCAATTATCTTTGTACATATTAGACTAGAATGTCATTATATTTGGTCCTTGTATTTAGGACTCCATAATGTAGGTAGAGTACCCTAGAAATATAGGATTTTTCAGCCCTTGTATTTTAGGGCACCTAGACTAGTTTTTGTATTATGAGTAGTTTTGTAATTTCACATGCACTAAGTGAATATGTGATGTGTGTGTTGGGAAATAAATTTAATTGAATTAGTAGAAGCCCAATCCAATTAAATTTTAGAGGGGGAGGTGAGCATTTGCTTACTACACCCCATTGCTACATCATATAGTCACACTTTGTGCATGTCCTTCATGCTTTACATGCCTCATGACACCTAAGCACACTTAGTAAAGAATCTTGGAATTGATCTTGGATTAGTGGGCTGAACCATAACTAAAATTCATTAATCATAATTAGTGAAATTTTGGCTCCACAAATTCAATTTCAAATTCAAGTGAAATTTGAATTGAAATTCAAATTTCCCTCCAACTTTGTGTGACGCTTAGGCTATAAATAGAGGTCATGTGTGTGCATTTTTTCAACTTTGATCATTTGAAAATTAAACTTCAGATTTCAGAGCTCTTTTAGAGCTTAAAATTTCGTGCTCTTCTCTTCCTCTCCCTTCATTCATCTCCTTCTTCCTCCAAGCTCTTATCCATGGCCTCCTATGGTGGTGAGCTTCTTCTAGACTCATCTTCTCCTTGAAGTGGTGGTCTCCTCTCTCTCTCTCTTCCTTCTCCATTCTACTGCCATTCATCTTCCAAGAAGCAAAGTAATCCATTGATGAAGAAGATCCTAGGCCTACAAGCTCCTATGGAGCTTACATCATGTGGTATCAGAGCATCTTCATCTAGGTGATGTTCTTTTGCTTCCTCTATCTTTTTGTTCAGTGAATTCTCTTTAATTCCTTGTTCTTCATGTTATTCTCCATGTATACCCTCCATTGTGTTGTGGCTTGGTGCTGTTTAGAGTAGATTCAAAAAAAATAAACCGATTAAATCTTAGATCTACACTTGTTCTTGCATTTCTATGGTTCAAATTTTGTAGATCTACTCTTGAATCATGTTTTTGTGTTGATTTTAGGATCTATCATTTTTCATTCATGATATTCTTGTGCTGAACCTTAGATCTAAATTTTCTTCCAAAATATTGATTAGAAAAAAAAACACAAAAATCTAAGTGTGAATCACTTAATCCTTGTTGTCTTAGAGTCATGTTTAGTCATAGTAATTGTCACATTATGTTCTAAGTTTGTGTTGAATTTTTATTTTGTTGATTGAATTCTAGATACATTTGTTCATGTATTCTTGTCATTCTTAGCTTATCTTTTGAATTTTGAGTCTAATTCATGCATGTTATTTAGTTCATAACATGTCCTAAATCAATTCCTAGAAGTAGTCTTGTTGTTGAACTCTTTTTTTTTTGTTTTCTAAGTTTCCTACATGATGCCTATGATGAAGTTGAGTTGTGGTGCTGAGTTGTGGCTGGATTTGTGAATCAAAATAAGTCTTAAGCTCTCTTGAATTTTGTTATTCAAGATAATTGAGCATAAGCAAACACAAATTGATGAGGACATGACCAAGAGCAAGGGCAAGGATCCACTTGAAGGACTTGGAGGACCTATGACAAGGGCTAGAGCAAGGAAAGCCAAGGAAGCTCTTCAACAAGTGTTGTCCATACTATTTGAATACAAGCCCAAGTTTCAAGGAGAACAGTCCAAGGTTGTGAGTTGTATCATTGCCCAAATGGAGGAGGACTAAATGGCACCACTTTGTCTCAATTTTAGAGTGTTTTGTTTTTCTAAATAATGGCCAATTCCTTGTAAAGTTGGCTGACCAAAAATATGTTTTGGGTTAATCAACTAAAAGGGCTTTAGTCAGGTTTAGTTCAAGTTGTAATAAGGGCCCAATTGGAAACCTAGGCATCAACCTTTTAGGAGACCAAGTGGTGGCTGACTTGATGGCTGTTGGGGGTGACTTTTGGTTGCCACAATTTCAGTTACACTCAGCCATTAAGTTCTTTAATTCCCTAGGTTAATAGAATTAAGTTCTTTTAATTCTAGGTTAGTGGGTCATTACTAAAATCTGATGTAAAGCTTCTATATAAGCTGAACCATTTTATCAATAAATACAAGTTGAGTTTTATTTAGAAAATTAGAGTTTATCTCTTTTATCTTAGTGAGAGTGATTCTCCTAAATTCTTGAGTGATTCAAGAACACCCTGGTTGTATCAAAGGACTTTCACAACCTTTGTGTGTTGCCCTCGCCGGAAAGAGTGATTCTTTCCTTCCTTTCATCTTCAACCTTGTTCTTTCAAACCATAATTCCAGAAAATCCACTTCTGCCAAGAATTATCTCGTGGCCATAACTCCCATTTTACGCACTCAAATTAAGTGATTCTTGAGCCTAAATTGAATTTCAAAACGAGACCTTTCACCTCGTTTTGGAATCACCTCATTTGGAGCCCTGTAGCTTGAGTTATTGTCATTTCTATATTTCTGTCCAGCCACCACTTAACTTACGTTTTATCATCCCATTCATCCATTTTATGCCAAGAAGACCCACGAAATTAACCACCTTATTTTCCATCCTTTCCTTAATCAATTTTCTCATTTTCCATCAAGGTTTAATCCTAGACGATCCTAAGTCAGCCCTTGTGCAATGAAGGATCATATCATTTGGTATCAGAGCTCCGATTCTAGGATCAACACTTCCTTTGCTGGAAATATTGGGTAACATCCTTCTTTATTTTTTCTTTGCCATTTATATTACCTTCTTGTTCTTGTTTTTTTTTTTTTCTTTTAGGCTGAACCATTGCAAAAGTTAAGCCTTTTGATCTCTTTGTTATATATATAAAAAAACAGAAGTTCGTCTAAGCAAAAAAAAAAAAATTGGGTTGAATGGTTCATGCTTGAAGAACTTTAAAAAAAAAATCTCTTTAAGGTAATATATTGGTTGTATAAAGGATTGTTACTTGAATTCCTAAATTCTGAATTTTATTTCCTTCAATTGTGCCTAAAAACATTGTTAGCCTTTTTCTTGGTTAACCTTTTCCTTGTCTCTCTAGCCTTACCTTACACATATTGGTGAATTGTTCTTTGTTGTGGCCATAATCTCTTGAATTGCCTAAGAACTCAAGGGGAATTAGAGTGGTAAAAGGCAAGAGTGTTTTCATTAGAGAAAAGCCATAATTGTGTGATAAACTTGAGTGGGTGAGGTATTCAAACAACAACTATAATTTTCTTGTCATGTTTGATTTGTTTGTTTGAGATGTCAGGTACTAATCCTAATGATGGAATGGGGCTTTCGCAATTCCAAATGCAAGCTTTGATGCAACATTTGGAGAGGTTAATGAAACAATGAGATGATGCGCTCCATGAGAGGTTGGATCAAATGGAGAATAGAGATCATAATGAAGAAGAAAGGATGAGAAGAGGGAATGATGGTGTTCCTAGACAAAACCGAATTGATGGTATTAAACTCAACATTTCTCCCTTTAAAGGAAAGAATGATCCGGAGGCCTACTTGGTGTGGGAGATGAAAATAGAGAATTTTTTCTCATGCAACAACTATGAGGAGGACCAAAAGGTGAAGCTTGCTGCCACGGAGTTTTCGGACTATGCTCTTGTGTGGTGGAACAAGCTATAAAAGGAGAGAGCAAGAAATGAAAAGCCAATGGTTGATACATGGGCGGAGATGAAAAGGATCATGAGGAAGCGGTATGTGCCGGCTAGTTAATCAAGGGATTTGAAATTCAAGCTCCAAAAACTAACCCAAGGAAACAAGGGGGTTGAGGAGTATTTCAAGGAAATGGATGTGCTCATGATTCAAGCAAAGATTGAAGAAGATGAGGAGGTAACTATGGCTCAATTTCTTAATGGTTTGATTAATGATATCTGTGATATTGTTGAGCTGCAGGAGTTTGTTTAAATGGATGATTTGCTTCACAAAGCAATCCAAGTAGAGCAACAATTAAAAAGGAAAGGAGTGGCTAAAAGGAGTTTTACCAAGTTTGGTTCTTCTAGTTGGAAAGACAAAGGTAAGAAAGATGGGGCTGGTACTTCTAGTAGGTCCACACCTACCCCATCAAAAACTCGCTCAAAGTCCCAAGAAGAACCCTCTAAAAAGAGTAGAGATGTGAAGTGTTTCAAGTGCCAAGGCCTAGGATTCTATGCTTATGAGTGCCCTAACAAAAGGTCCATGGTTCTTAGAGATGGAGAATATATAAGTGAATCCGATGTTGAGGAGGAAGAGGAGAGTGAGTATGCAGAGGAAGAGGAGACTCCAGAGGGAGATTTGTTGATGATTAGACAGTTACTTGGTGGTCAATTGAAGCATGAGGAGGAGAGCCAAAGAGAAAACATCTTTCACACTAGATGTTTAATCAATGGCAAGGTGTGCATAGTGATCATTGATGGAGGTAGTGGCACCAATGTGGCTAGTGCTAGATTAGTGTCAAAGCTACATTTAGCTACTAAACCACATCCTAGGCCATACAAACTTCAATGGCTTAGTAAGGATGGAGAGGTGCAAGTGAGGCAGCAAGTTGAAGTGGACGTTTCCATTGGGAAATACAATGATAAGGTACTTTGTGATGTTGTTCCTATGGAGGCCAATCACTTACTTTTGGGGAGACCATGGCAATTTGATAAAAGAGCCAATCATGACGGTTACACCAACAAGATCTCTTTCATGCACCAAGACAAAAAAGATTGTGCTCAAACCATTGAGTCCACAAGAAGGGTGTGAGGATCAAAAGAAAATGAGAGAAAAACTTCTTCAAGAGAAAAGAGAAAAAGAAAAAGAAAAAGAAAAAGTGAGCAAAACACTTGAGAGTGAGAAAAAGAGGGAAACACTTGAGAGGAAAAGGAGTGAACAAAAGAAGAGTGAAACACTTGAAGTGAGGGAGAGCTATTTAGCCACAAAAAGTGAGGTCAAGAGGTTGTTTCGTGCTAAACAGTCACTATACATCTTGTTTTGCAAAAATCAGATTTTGACCACTAACATTTTTTATGATTTTGAAGTGTCTTCTAGTGTTAAAACTCTTTTGCAGGATTTTCAAGACATGTTTCCATCAAATGTGCCAAGTGGACTACCACCTTTGAGGGGAATTGAGCATCAAATTGATCTCATTCCGGGAGCTTCTTTGCCCAATAGGCCAGCCTATAGAAGTAATCCACAAGAAACCAAAGAGATTCAAAGACAAGTGGATGAACTCATTAGCAAAGGTTGGGTAAGAGATAGTATGAGTCCTTGTGTTGTCCCAGTGATTTTGGTCCCTAAAAAGGATGGGACATGGCGCATGTGTTCCGATTGTAGAGCCCTTAATAACATCACCATTAAGTATAGGCATCCTATACCTAGGCTTGATGATTTGCTTGATGAATTGCATGGTGCATGTTACTTCTCTAAAATCGATTTAAAAAATGGATACAATCAAATTAGAATTAGAGAAGGGGATGAATAGAAAACTGCTTTTAAAACAAAATATGGTTTGTATGAATGGTTGGTTATGCCTTTTGGCCTAACTAACGCTCTTAGCACTTTCATGAGATTAATGAACCATATCTTGAGAGAGTTCATAGGAAAGTTCATTGTGGTGTACTTTGATGATATTCTTATCTATAGCACTTTACTTGATTTGCATATTGATCATTTAAAATTTGTCTTGACTGTGCTTAGAGAAAAACAATTGTATGCCAATCTTGAAAAATGCATCTTTTGTACTAACCATGTTGTGTTTCTTGGTTTTGTTGTGAGTTCAAAAGGAGTTCAAGCTGATGAGGAGAAGGTTAGGGCTATTCAAGAATGGCCTACACCTAAGTTCGTGACCGAGGTGAGGAGTTTTCATGGCTTAGCAAGTTTTTATAGATTATTTGTGAAGGATTTTAGCACATTGGCAGCACCTCTCAATGAAGTGCTCAAGAAAAATGTTGGTTTCAAATGGGGGGAGAAACAAGAAGAAGCTTTCAATGTTCTTAAGCAAAAGCTAACTAATGCCCCTATACTTGCGTTGCCAAACTTTCAAAAATCTTTTGAAATTGAGTGTGATGCTTCAAATGTTGGGATTGGGGCTGTGTTGATGCAAGAAGGTCATCCAATTGCTTATATTGGTGAAAAGTTACGTGGTCCTACCCTTAACTATTCAACTTATGATAAGGAGTTGTATGCCTTAGTACGTGCTTTGAAAACATGGCAACACTACCTTTATCCCAAGGAATTTGTCATTCATAGTGACCATGAGTCCCTCAAATATATCAAGGGGCAAGGCAAGCTTAACAAAAGACATGCGAAGTGAATGGAATTCCTAGAGAAATTCCCTTATGTTATCAAATATAAAAAGGGAAAAGGTAATATTGTAGCTGATGCTCTTTCTCGACGTCATGCATTACTTTCTATGCTTGAAACAAAATTGATTGGTCTTGAATGTTTGGAAAGCATGTATGAAAATGATGAAACTTTTGGAGAAATTTTTAAAAATTGTGAAATTTTTTCAGAAAATGGTTTCTTTAGACATGAAGGCTTTCTTTCCAAAGAAAACAAATTGTGTGTGCCTAAATGTTCTACTAGAAATTTGCTTATTTGTGAAGCACATGAAGGAGGTTTAATGGGGCATTTTGGGGTCCAAAAGACTCTAGAAACATTACAAGAACATTTTTATTGGCCTCATATGAAAAAGGATGTGCAGAAATTTTGTGAACATTGCATTGTATGTAAAAAGGCAAAGTCTAGGGTAAAGCCTCATGGATTGTATACTCCATTGCCAATTCCAAAGTATCCTTGGATTGATTTATCCATGGATTTTGTTTTGGAGCTGCCAAAAACAAGCAATGGTAGAGATTCCATTTTTGTGGTTGTTGATAGGTTTTCTAAAATGGCTCATTTTATTCCATGTAAAAAAGTTGATGATGCTTCCCTTGTGGCTGATTTGTTTTTCAAGGAGATTGTGAGACTCCATGGTTTGCCAAGGAGCATTGTTAGTGATAGGGACTCTAAGTTCCTAAGCCATTTTTGGAGGACTATGTGGAGCAAGTTGGGCACTAAATTGTTATTTTCAACCACTTGTCACCCATAAACCGATGGGCAAAACGGAAGCTGTTAATAGGACTTTGGGAACTTTGCTTAGGAAAGTTTTGAGGAATAACTTAAAAACTTGGGAAGCTTCTTTACCCCATGTTGAATTTGCTTACAATAGATCTGTTCATAGCACCACTAATTGTTCTCCTTTTGAAGTTGTTTATGGTTTTAACCCACTAACTCCTCTTGATCTTTTGCCTATGCCTAATGTTTCTGTTTTTAAGCATAAAGAAGGTCAAGCAAAGGAGAACTATGTGAAGAAGCTTCATGAGAGAGTCAAAGATCAAATTGAGAGGAAAAATAAAAGCTATGCTCAACAAGCCAACAAAGGGAGAAAGAAGGTTGTCTTCGAACCCGGAGATTGGGTTTGGGTGCACATGAGAAAAGAAAGGTTTCCGAAACAAAGGAAATCAAAGCTTCAACCAAGGAGAGATGGACCATTTCAAGTGCTTGAAAGAATCAATGGCAATGCTTACAAAGTTGAGCTGCCCGGTGAGTATAATGTTAGTTCCACCTTCAATGTCTCTGACTTATCTCTTTTTGATGCAGATGGAGAATCCGATTTGAGGAAAAATCCTTCTCAAGAGGGAGACAATGATGAGGACATGACCAAGAGCAAGGGCAAGGATCCACTTGAAGGACTTGGAGGACCTATGACAAGGGCTAGAGCAAGGAAAGCCAAGGAAGCTCTTCAACAAGTGTTGTCCATACTATTTGAATACAAGCCCAAGTTTCAAGGAGAAAAGTCCAAGGTTGTGAGTTGTATCATGGTCCAAATGGAGGAGGACTAAATGGCACCACTTTGTCTCAATTTTAGAGTGTTTAGTTTGTCTAAATAATGGCCCAATCCTTGTAAAGTTGGCTGACCAAAAATATGTTTTGGGTTAATCAACTAAAAGGGCTTTAGTTAGGTTTAGTTCAAGTTGTAATAAGGGCTCAATTGGCAACCTAGGCATCAACCTTTTGGGAGACCAAATGGTGGCTGACTTGATGGTTGTTGGGGGTGACTTTTGGTTGCCACAATTTCAGTTACACTCAGCCATTAAGTTCTTTAATTCCCTAGGTTAATAGCATTAAGTTCTTTTAATTCTAGGTTAGTGGGTCATTACTAAAATCTGATGTAAAGCTTCTATATAAGCTGAACCATTTTATCAATAAACACAAGTTGAGTTTTATTCAGAAAATTAGAGTTTATCTCTTTTATCTTAGTGAGAGTGATTCTCCTAAATTCTTGAGTGATTCAAGAACACCCTGACTGTATCAAAGGACTTTCACAACCTTTGTGTGTTGCCCTCGCCGGAAAGAGTGATTTTTTCCTTCCTTTCATCTTCAACCTTGTTCTTTCAAACCACAATTCCAAAAAATCTACTTCTCCCCAGAATTATCTTGTGGCCATAACTCCCATTTTACGCACTCAAATTAAGTGATTCTTGAGCCTAAATTGAATTTCAAAACAAGACCTTTCACCTCGTTTTGGAATCACCTCATTTGGAGCCCTGTAGCTTGAGTTATTGCCATTTCTATATTTCTGTGCAGCCACCACTTAACCCACATTTTACCATCCCATTCATCCATTTTATGCCAAGAACCACCTTATTAAGACCCACGAAATTAACCACCTTATTTTCCATCCTTTCCTTAATCAATTTCCGCATTTTCCGTCAAGGTTTAATCCTAGACGATCCTAAGTCAGCCCTTGTGCAATGAAGGATCATATCACAAATTGTAACTATCCAAGCCTTAAGCAACATAAACACTACTCTTGATTTCTAGGTTGAAATCGCTGGTGCTGGTAGCTTGAACATACGAACTTGTATAAATTACTGGGAATTTGTCACTACGTGTTTTGAGCTGAAATTTTTACTGAATTTTCTAGACATCTGGACCAAAATTATGAAAAAAGAACCAAGCGATTTGGGGTAAAGAAAAAAATAAGAAAAATCACACAAGTTGGCAAAAAAATCAGTGTCCAGGAAAAAAAAAGTGAAAGGGAAGTGTGCTTGTTGTTTTGGCTCAAAATTTGTTCTATAATTGGTGCCTATTTTATACCAATCCTAGTTCTGAAATTTCAATTGAAAATTATTGTGAAAATAAGGGGGGAAAGTCAGCCTATTGTTCTAATTCCTTAAACCATTTTAACACACACACACACGCACACACATATTGCTTTTTCGAGATAATAATATCAGATATCAAGGTGAAGAATGAAAACTGATTGAATTAATTGGTGAATGTGCTACAAGAAATGGTTTATATACAAAGGATTCAATAAAAACAGAAAAAGAGTAACTAACTAACTGCATATTTGTCATAACAGTTTGACAGGTAATTATAACTAACTAAAGCTATATTTACAATAGAATCGTAATACCCCCCCTTAAGTTGGCGAATAGATGTTAATCATTCCCAACTTAGCGATGAATTTACCAAAAACTGGTCTTGGAAGAGCTTTTGTAAAGACATCAGCAACTTGGTGTTGGCTCTTGACATGGACAAGCCTCATGACATTGGCTCTATGTCAATGTGTTTGGACCGTTCGTGGTGCACAGGGTTGGAGGCAAGGCTTATAGTAGATTTATTATCACAAAACAACATCACAGAGGGAATATCAATTTTAAAGTGAAGAAGTAACCTTCTCAACCAAACAACTTCACTAGTAACAGAAGACAAAGCACGATATTCAGCCTCAGTTGATGATTTAGAAACAATTGATTGTTTCTTAGAACGCCAAGAGAGAAGGTTGTTCCCTAAAAACACACAAAAGCCAAAAGTGGACTTTTTGGTATCAACACAACTGGCCCAATCAGCATCAGCAAAGGCAGTGAGTTTGAGAGAGTTCTTACCAGGGAAAAATAAGCCTTGTCCTGGAGCAGATTTGAGATATTGCAAAAGATGATGGGCAACATTTAGGTGAAGAACTCTAGGTTCTTTCATATATTAACTCAAGTGATTCATGACAAATGTTATATCAAGACGTGAAATGGTTAGATAAATCAATCTACCAATTAACCTTTTATACACTAAGGGATCAGGGAGTAAGTCTCAATCATGAAGATTGAGCTTCAAGTTGGGATCCATTGGAAGATTGGAAGGTTTGTATGCCAAGAAACCAATATCTTCCAAAAGAGATAGAGTGTATTTTCTCTGGGAGAGTGAGATACCTCTTCTGGATTTAGCTATTTCTAAGCCAAGAAAATATTTCAAAGTGCCAAGGATCTTCAATTGAAACATAGATTGCAATTGGGTCTGAATAGCTTGCACAGAGGCAGAATTTGGTCCTGACAGGATGATGTCATCTACATACACTAGCAGAATGACTAAGGAATTCCCTAAACCAATGGTGAATAGGGAGTAATCATGCTTGGACTGATGGAACCCATGACTGAGAAGGGTAGTGGAGAGCTTACAAAACCATTGTTTGGAAGTTTGTCTAAGTCCATACAATGATTAGTTCAATTTGCATACCAAGGAAGAATTTTCTAACTTGTAACCTTTGGGAAGTTCCATATAAACTTCTTCAAACAAATCTCCATTCAAAAAATCATTATTAACATCTAATTGGAGGAGGCACCAATTTCTAGCAATAGCAACATAGAGCAAAACTCTCACAGTGGTAAGCTTGGCCACTAGAGAAAAAAGTATCAGAGAAATCGATTCCAGCTTGTTCAGTATACCCTTTGGCTACCAATCGAGCTTTATATCTATCCACAGAGCCATCCATTTTATATTTAACCTTATACACCCATCTACAACTTATACAATGCTTATCAGGTGGTAAGGGGACAAGTGTCCAGGTGGAATTTGCCTCAAGAGCTTTGATTTCATCATTCATTACTTGACGCCATTCAGGATAAGGGGCAGCTTGATGATAGAATTTAGGTTCATATACGGCTGAAATCTTGTTAATGAGAGCTCTGTAAGGGGAGCTAAGAGCCAACAAGGAACAATGACGTTGGATCAGATATACAGTCTTTGATTTTGGTGTAATATAGTCAGACAAGTATAAGGGAGGCTTAGTGTGGCGTGTACTCCTTCTTAAAGTGACAAAAGGAAAAAGGCCAGGTTGATTTGGGCTAGGGACTAAGGGTGGTTCACTTGGATCTTGGATAGAGCTAACAGATGTATGTGTTGGTTGGCTAGTATTTTGGTCAGGGTTAGGTAATGTATTAGTGAGAGGGATGGGGATAACCAAATCAAGTAAGAAACTAGGAATGACTTGGTTCTATGAAATGGTTTGAAAGGGAAAAATTGATTCATGGAAGACAACATCTCCAGACACAAAAAACTTCTTAGTGTGCAAGCTATACAATTTGTATCCTTTATAACCTCTTGGATAGGAAACAAATACCGCAGGTACTGCTCTAGGTAAGAACTTGTTTCTTGGTGATGGAAGAGTGGAGGCAAAGGCCAAACAACCAAAACTCCTCAAGGCATGATAATCTAGTTCCTTCTTAAATAGAATGTTGAAGGGTGAGTTATGTTTCAGTAGTGGTGAAGGAGTTCTGTTGATGAGAAAGGTTACAGTGGTAACACAATCTCCCCAAAATGATATAGGGACTTTAGATTGAAAGTGAAAAGCTCTGGCTACATTGAGCAGGTGTTGATGCTTCCTTTCCACTACTGAATTTTGTTCTAGTCTCTTAACACAAGAAAATTGATGAAGAGTGCCTATGTGATGCAATCCTCCCTAGGAAAGGACCAGTTATCCGAGCCATGAGCAAGAGGCTCCAAGAGGATTGGGCTAGAGCTGATAAAGAAGGCCTTAGGGTTCTAATGAACCTTAGGATAGATTTTTGAGCCCATGGGTCAAGGTTGGGTCCACTCTTCTTTGTAAATATTAGAATAGGTTTTTTCTTCTTCTTTTGGGCCTTGTATTTTGGCCATTCTAGCAGTATAGGGTTTTAGCCTTGTATTTCAGGGCATTTTGAGTAGTCTTTGTAGTAGGATTTTTTTTTTGTATTTTCATGTATTTGTCATGGGGGTGAGCTTAGCTATTATAGGGGTGTGTAGCTAAGCTCTAGCTTCTCTTCTTAAGGAGGTGAGCTTAGTTATTAGAGGGGTGTGTGTAGCTAAGCTCTAGCTTCTCAAGGAAGCTTCTCAAGGAGGTGAGCTTAGTTTTTAGATGGGTGTGTGTAGCTAAGCTCTAGCTTCTCAATGAAGTTTTCTCAAAGAAGCTTCTCAAGGAAGTTTTCTTAAGAAAGCTTCTCAAGGAAGCTACCTAGTCTATAAATATAAGCATGTGTAACACTTATTGTAACTTTGATGAATGAAAGTCTTATGAGACACACTTCAAAGTTCCACTTCTCTCCCTCTTTTATTCCTTCAATTTTGTGCTCCCCCCTTCTCTCTTTCTTTTCCTCCATTAAAGCATCCTCTTCAAGCTTCTTATCCAAGGCAATTCTTGGTGGCGAAGCTCCTTCTTCCTTGGCTTATTCCCTAGTGGATGGTGCCTCCCCTCTCCTCTTCTCCTTTGCCTTCCACTGCATCTCCATGGTGTAAAATCACCATTGAAGAACCTCATTGAAGCTCAAAGATCCAGCCTCCATAGAAGCTCCACAAGCAAGCTTCCATCACTATGGAAGCCAAAAACTCAGTGAGAGCAAGCTCTTTAGCATTATCAGATCTAAGGCACTTTATGGAAACACCAAAATGAGTCTGAACCATGGTGAAAAATTGTTTCACATAGGTTGAAGCTTTAGATTTATGTTTAAGCAGAAATAGCCAAGTGAATCTTGAGCAGTCATCTACCAATGTAAAGAAAAATCTCTTCCCCTCATATGTAGGGTGGGCATTGGGACCCTATATATCAGAGTGGAGTAAATCAAAAGGTAAATCAAATAAATTGTTAGAGTTAGGAAATGATAATCTTCTAAATTTAGCAAGTGGACAAACAGAACAATTAGAAGAAGATAAATTAGGAGAGAATTGTAAACCAATTTTATTATTCAAATGATTGAAAACTTTGTTTGATATATGACCAAACCTAGAATGCCAAATATGATCATTTTTACAAAGAGTGGAATTTACGTGTGAATTGATAATAGAAAAAGTAAATTTGCAATCATGAGTGTCCTTGAGGTCTAGGACATAAAGGCCTTGGATGAGATCCCTTCTACCAATCTTCTTGCAAGCTTGGTTCTCCTGAATATCAAATTCATTTTGGGAAAAAGAAATGGACAACTTAGGATTAGTTAGTAGGGCACTAATTGAAATTAAATTGAATTTGAAATTAAGAATGTAAGCAACATTATGCAAGACTAAGGTGTTGGTTAAGCAAACTGAACCAATGGCAAGAATGGGTATAATGTCACTATTAGGCAAAGTTACAGTTTTATCAGAAACAAGATGATAAGATCTAAAATTATGAAGAAAGCAAGTAATATGAATGCTTGCACCAGAATCTAAAAGCCAACAATCATGAAGAAAATTTGAAGTGGAAGTAGAAAGAATTATACCACTTGAGGAAGAAACACTGTGAGGAATGACAACATTGGTAGCATGACTTTGTAAAAGATTCATCAATTGACTATATTGTTGAGCAGTAAGTTGAAACTGTGAACCCAAGTCAACATAAGAGGGTTGTGATTGAGGCATATCAACAGACACTTGGTGAGCAACCTTGTGTGATGGTTCAGAGGAGGAAGAAGATTCCTTCTTGACCTTTAAGGAATATCCAGTCTTCTTATAATTTGGAGGATAGCCATGCAACTTGAAAAAACGATCCTGAGTATGACCCAGCATACCACAATGAGCACACAAGGGGTGGTTCTTGGAAGAGCCTTTGGAGCGATTATCAGAATTGTCTCTTGCATCAAAAGAATTCTTGAATGCAAAAGCATGTGAAACCTCACTAGCAGAAGTTCTAGACGTGGATGCACCAACCTCTTTTTGCTTTTCTTCTTGAACAATTAAGGCAAAAAACCTTAGTAATTGGGGGAAAGGGATCCATGGAAAGAATTTGACCTCTGATAGTAGAGAAAGATTCGTTCAACCCCATTAAGAACTACATAGCATACTCCAGCTGCTCAAAACCGCACCATGGTTTAATTCCTCCACAGGTGCAGTTATGTGATGGTTTCAGTTCTGATAGCGACTCCTAGAGAGAACGAAGCTTGGAGTAAAAGGAAGAAACAAACATGGACCCTTGTTGCAGAGTGATCAATTCATGCTTACACTGAAAAATCAGAGGACCATTACATTGTTCGAAACGTTCTTTGAGATCATCCCAAATTTCTTTGGCAAAAGAACAATGTAAGATACTCACTTGCATCTCCTTTGATGAGGAATTAAGGACCAGGATGAGAGAATACTATCATTGCGATGCCACAAAGCATGGGTGGAGTGACCCAAAGCAGGTTCTCGTGAAGAGCCATGCGCATTGCTTTCTTCCAAGAATTGTAGTTTTCACTTGTGAGGGGGTGTGAAACTAGAGCAATGCCAGGATTATCGGATGAATAAAGAATTAAGGGGTTAGAATCATCAATGGCAGTCATGACCAAGGAGAGAAGGAAAGAAACAATTTAGAAGAAAACAATCATGAAGAAGAAGGTAATACACAAAGAGAAGCAATAGGCGCAGAAGGAGTAACCTCTGATACCATATCAGATATCAAGGTGAAGAATAAAAACATATTGAATTAATTGGTGAATGTACTACAAGAAATGGTTTATATACAAAGGATTCAATAAAAACAAAAAAAGAGTAACTAACTAACTGCATATCTGTCATAACAGTTTGACAACTAATTATAACTAACTAAAGCTACATTTACAATAGAATCGTAATAAACAACACAAAAAGCAAGTGCCTTCCATTTCTTGTGGGGTTCAAGTAGATAGACAATTCCACAAGTTTAATTTTCGACACAATAATCAAAATTCCAACGAGGGCAATTTAAGCTAAACATTCAGTGGATTAATCATAGGTAGGAACTTACTTCTCGTCGAGATTAGAGTCACCAAATGGATTTGAATCGTTGGAATAGCCCGACACCGTACTGGTTTTCAACTTTTTCGTTACTTTCATTGCTTGAAATAACTGAAAATCGTTCAATAAGTGAAATCAAATGAAGAAGAAATGAGATAGGGATGGAGAAACGAGTGAGATCTTCGATTGGGCCTTTTTGGCCATTTACTGTGTAATTTCCTCTTATGTGATGCTCCTCGATCGAGATAGATTGTTTACTTGAAAAAAATTCATTTTAGTTTCATTTACTTGAAAAAGTCTCAAGGGAAATAAGTTTTACAAATTGTAAGTTTCATTTACTTGAAAAAGTCATAAGGGAGATAGTTATTGACTCTAATATATTAAACTTTCCATTATATAATGTAAATTAATTTATGATTGTTGTATATATGTTACCGAATTTTAGGGATCCAACGCCATTAGAATTGAGTGAAGGTTAGGCAATTCGCAAACAGTGGACAAAATATTTTCTAGGTCTTAGAAATAGAGCATATTGAATGCTTAAAATAGTATAACTTGTAATTTAGCAAAGTTTTGATTTGGACTAGAATCGTAGACATAATTTGTATCAACTGTTACCATGAAATTATTTGTAAGTATATTAATAATTCTAATATAAATATATATTGTATCATTAAAAAAGCCGGTTGTAACTTAATAAGGCTAGCTCCATGTGGGCATGCATATGCAATATCTAAAATCATGTGGGCATAGTATAATTAAAAAAACTATTCTGTATTTTGAAGAATAATAGCTTTAATTCTTTTGCTATATACCATACTTTTGAAAGTTATGATAAATGAAAAACATTACAGTACCTCTCTAATTTTATTAGCAGCCTCACATCACCTTGTAATTTGTCCCCACTAGGTTTTTATTTATTTATATTTTATTAGTTTAATTTATACCACAAATTAAGACAACGACGGCATAAACTATTTGATGGTGGTTTTAACGTGAAAGAATACTGGATGATCTAGCTCAGAAAGTTAGGTATTGAGTGATGATAACAGGAAAAAAAGGTGAACTTAAAAATAATAAACAAATAAAGCAAACTCGCCAGTTACCTTCATACTTTTAGGGGGGAAAAAAAGTTGAGACGAGTAAACCGGCTTTTTTAAACAAGACCACGTTACCTCCTTTTTTTATTTTTTTGTTTTAGGGTCGGTGCTTGTCCCAATCAATCCCCATTACTTTAACCAGAACTTACTCATTAAGAAACTCATTTTAATTTGCTCAAACCTTAGTTGTCTTTGCCTTTGATACATTCCATTGCTGCATAAGCCACATCAAGGTGCAGCAAAATGCCTTTAATGCTTTTCCAAAAGTAAAAGTTTGCACATCTTTGTTTGTTGGGTTTGGAATTTGGACCTCGTCTCATTGGGTGGCTGCTATATTTTAGTGGCACGACACTTTCTTAGATTTGTAACCATTGTAGCTTCCCCTCTCACTTTGCTATCACACAAGCGGGTGAACTTTTTTGCATGATTGAGCTTTTGATTGCCAACTGTGGTAAATATGGTTCCTAATGGTCCTTGCCACCAAAATGCTTCATTAAATTAATATTGCTTTATAATTTCTTGACATGCCATATGTTCCAAGAGGGAAAACCAAAGACAAAACATATGCTCTTGTACTTTTCTATATATTTATGTTAGCCTACTTAATTTGGTTATTTGTATTCATTATGAGTTGTCATGGAGCGTTTGGCTCCACGGATATACAAAATTGTTTTGCTTGATTAAGGATCACGAGTTTCAACCTTAAATATATAATTATTTAAATACTAGATAATTTTACTTACGATAATAGTATGATTTATCTTATTGGAATAAAACTATCTTCTATGTTGTTAGGAATTTTATAATTCCTAATTAATTAATATGGGCTACATATTATATTATAACATTTATATTAGTTACTTATATTTAAATGAGTTCAATATAAAATCTATTTAAGTGAGTCCATTAAACTGCCAGAAAATTGATATGAACTTAATGAGCGGAAACCAGTTTGGTCCATTAGGGGATAATGGAAATCCTAATAGGTTTAAAACCTAAGGCATGGTTATGGTTCCCAATACACCAAATCAATAAACAGTTTCTTCTCTCCCCATATGAGGAGAAAACGAAGGTCCCATAAGGAAGAATGTGATTTGGTTGAGGAAGGTCATTAAACCAATTGTTCGTGACCACTGTCAGATTCCGCTGCGTATTGATCAAGACTCTCTATGGATCCAGGTATTCCTTAAAACCTCTTGATAATCTGACGTAATGTGTTTTGGTGTTCATTTGGTATTTTATAAGGTTTATTGAAAATTCCTAACAAGTGGTATCAGAGTCACCATGTTAGACTATTGGGATTTAAAGTTGTTGATATGTATTATATCTGGATTCTTTTTAGTTATATGAACCCATTTAATTGTAATATGAACCCTAATTTTATTTTGGGGAGAAAATATTTTGATCAATAAAATTGTAAAACCCCTAAATTTATGTGTTATGGCCATAAAGTTTTTCTCCTCTTTAGAATTAATAAAAGGCCTCTGCATTTGATTTACGGGGTTGTACAATTTTTTTTTTGTGTCGCATTTGCTGGCGTATTATTTTATTTGGGATAAAGGTTTTACGTATCTGGTGTTGGCATTTAGTACGTGGCACAATTTTATATATATATATTTTTTGTTTATATGAGTCACTAATAAGACAATGGTCATTTGTCTTATATGAATAATTTATTATTTTTTGGCCAACTGTTTTTTTTATGAAACGGTGATAAACTGATAATTTATGGTATTCATGTGGTTAGTATAAATTTGTGATGGTACCGTGGTATGTTTGTTTCGGGTGCGTAATTAGTTTACCATGATGTTGTTTTTCAAACATTTACTACTATCACAATTGGGTACAAATTTAACCATTACAGATCCTTTCCATTTAATTGCGTGTCCAGTAATTTTAATTAAATTGGTTGAACCATTATGTTGCCAAAGTAACCTCTATTGTGTAAATTGATTTAATTTAATTGCATGGATGTTAGTGTGGAATTATTTATGCGAATTGTGTTTGGCCTAAAGGAAGACACAATTTGGCCAAATACTAACATACCTGCGATGATAAATATGTGACAATTATTAAGTTTTTTTTTCATGAGAATAATAGTCGGTCCAAAGAAAGACTATTATTTGTCAGAACTAATTGTCAATATTTGATCATTGCATTGAGAGTACCAATTACAAATTAATTTCTCTGTCCAAAGACTAGAATTAATGTTGTGCTAGGTATCTTGTGATGGATCTGTTATCGGAAATATTTGTATGTCTTGTTATATATACTTTATATGACTTGCTTGATTATTTGTGAACATGTTATTTTTATTCTTTGTTTAGTTAATATTACCAGTGCTGCAAATGTTACTGCCCAAGTGAATTATATCCTAATGCTAAGTGGGACAAATTTTAAGGTCTGGAAGGAAGTCGTAGAAATTGTTCTTGGCTGTATGGATTTGGACTTGGCATTGAGGACGGAACGACCCATTTCCACTCCGGAAACTTCTAATGAGGTAAAAAATTGAGAAGTGAGATCGGTCCAACCGAATGCGCCTTATGATCATGAAGCGCTCTATTCCAAAGGCGTTTCGGGGCTCTATTTCTGAGGGTCAAAGTGCAAAGAAATTCCTTGAGGAAATTGAGCAATACTTTGCCAAAAATGAAAAGGCGGAGACGAGTAACCTTTTGGCTAAACTCATCTCCATGAAGTATAAAGGCAAAGGAAACATAAGGAAGTACATTATGGAGATGTCTAATCTCGCATCAAAACTCAAGTCACTTAAGTTAGAGCTTGGTGAAGACCTGCTTGTGCACTTGGTTTTGATCTCACTTCCTGCACACTTTAGGTAATTCAAAGTGAGCTATAACATTCAAAAGGACAAATGGTCCCTCAATGAGTTATATCTCACTGTGTGCAAGAGGAGGAGAGGCTATAGAGAGATAGGACTGAAAGTGCTCACTTGACTTCGACCTCTCAGAATAAGAAAAGGAAGAAGACTAAGGGTGTTACGGAAGGAACTTCTCAGCAAAAGAAACAAAATAAGGATGAGGAATTTTCCTGTTACTTCTGCAAAAAGTTGAGACACATGAAGAAAGAGTGTCCCAAGTATGCCGCATGGCGTGTGAAGTAAGGTAAATTTCTTACACTAGTTTGTTCAGAAGTTAATTTGGCTTTTGTACCTAAAGATACTTGGTGGATAGATTCTGGTGCTACTACTCACATAAGTATGACTATGCAGGGTTGCCTGTGGAGCCAACTACCAAGTGATGATGAAAGATTCATCTTTGTGGGTGATGGCAAGAAGGTTGCAGTGGAAGCTATTGGAACTTTTAGATTACAGTTAAAAATTGGATTTTATTTGGATTTATTTGATACTTTTGTTGTACCATCTTTTAGACGAAATTTGATTTCTATTTCTAGTTTGGACAAATTTTGGATTTTCTTGTTCATTTGGAAATAATAAAGTTAGTCTCTATCAAAATTCAAATATAGTTGGTTCTGGTTCTTTAATTGATAATCTTTACATGCTTGATGTTGTTAGTTCCTATAATGAAATACTGCAAATAAGTTCACATGGTACAAAACAAAAATTAAATGAGAATTCAGCCACCTTATGGCATAAGCGTTTTGGCCATATCTCTAAACAAAGAATTCAAAGACTTGTGTTGGATGAAATTCTTGACCCTTTGGATTTATCAGACTTTGAGGTCTGTATTGAATGCATAAAGGGAAAACGAACAAACATAAGGAAATTAGGTGTCGAAAGAGCTAAAGACGTCTTAGAACTAGTGCATACAAACATTTGTGGTCCTTTTCCTACAACTTGGAATGGACAACAATATTTCATTACGTTCATAGATGACTACTCTAGATACGATTACCTATATTTGATACATGAGAAATCTCAATCCCTAGATATTTTTAAGACTTTCAAGGCTGAGGTTGAACTTCAACTTGGAAAGAAAATTAAGGTTGTCAAATCTGACCGTGGTGGTGAGTACTATGGCAGATATGATGGATTAGGAGAACAACATCCAGGACCTTTTGTGCTTTTCCTCAAAGAATATGGAATTGTTCCACAATACACTATGTCGGGCAAACCTAGCATGAATGGTGTAGCATAATGAAAAAACCAAACTCTTAAGGATATGGTGAGAAGTATGATTAGTCATTCCTCTTTGCCAAAGTCACTTTAGGGAGAAGCCTTAAAGACCGTAGTTTACATCCTTAATAGGGTGCCAAGTAAAACAATTAACAAAACCCCGTATGGGTAAAAGGCCAAGTATTAAACATTTGCACATTTGGGGTTGTCCGACTGAGGCATGGCCTTATAGGCCACATGAAAGAAAACTGGACTTAAGAACAATTAGCTGCTATTTTGTTGGCTATGTTGAACGCTCTCGGGGCAATAAATTTTACAATCCCACCTTAAGATCCTTTTTCGAGACGGGAAATGCGAGATTTCTTGAGGAAGTTGAGTTTAGGAAGGAAGAGAACATAAAGAATGTTGTCTTTGTAGAAGAACCTGTTATTTACAGTGATCAAGTCCTCGTACCTATTACTGTTCAAGACATAACTCCAGTAATAGAAGACAATGTTCAAACTATTAACATTGTTCCAGAACAAGACAACAATGAGGTTCTCCCTCAAATACCTTTAGAGCAACCTCAACATCCTCAAGAAGTGTCATTAAGGAGATCCATTAGAGAAAGGAGAAGTGCAATCTCAAATGATTATATTATATTTCTCCAAGAACATGAGGATGGTGTTGGTTTAACAGAGGATGATCCAATCAACTTCTGTCAAGCTATGCACAGTTCTAACTCTCAAAATTGGATTGACACCATGAAGGATGAGATGAAGTCTATGAATGACAATGAAGTTTGAGATCTGGTCGAATTGCCTGAAGATGTGAAACGTATTGGTTGTAAATAGATATTTAAAACCAAGAAGGATTCAAAGGGTAATATCGAGAGATATAAGGCTCGTCTAGTTGCTATAGGCTTTACTCAGAAGGAAGGCATTGACCATAAAGAAACCTTTTCTCCAGTATCTTCAAAGGATTCCTTTGGTTAAATTGTGTAATTTTAAGAAAATTTGTGTAATTTTAAGACCTCCCATTAAATTTTCTTGTATTTTTTTATTAAATTGATTGAAACAACATGTTGCCAAAGTAACCTCTGTTGCGTAAGTTAATTTGATTGAATTTACATGGATGTTGCATGGAATTATTCATGCGAATTGTGCTCGGTCCAAAGGAAGACATAATTTGGCAGAATAATTACATGCTTGTGATGGTAAACATGTGGCAATTATAAATAGTGTGATTTTCCATGTGAATAATGAAATGTTCAAAGACAATCATTATTTGACCGGAATAATCATCATATAAGTTTTCCATGTGAGCAATGGAGTGTCTAAAGACAACCTTTGTTTGACAGGACTTATCACCAATGTTTGATCAATGCGTTGAGAGTACCACTTGTAGTTAGTCTTTTTCAATCCAAAGATTGATGATTAATGGTGCACTAGGTATCTTGTTTGGGTCTTGAAATTTACCATAAAGATTATTTGTGCATTGCATGTTTATTGTTCTCTTCTTTAATTGTTGTTGTTGTTACTACTATGGTTTAAATTACTCATATTACGTGAATCCCAAATCTGCATGTATAAAATTTAGAGTTTGAAAAAGGGAGTCCTAAGGTGATATATGAGTAATCTTGGTATGCAACACTAGAAGTAGTAAAGCACATTATGCGTTAATTGAAGAGAACAAGAAACTGCGTGTTTTCATATCGAAAGTCTAGAAGTTTAGAGATTATTGAGTATTCTGACTTCAATTTTTTTTAGAATGTCTTAATAGCAATCACTCCACATAAGGATCCACATTTAACCATGTTGTGGAGTTAATATTTTGCTATGAGACATCATACTAGAATTTATGATTGCTAAATTATTGTAACTGGCTTGCCTGTTGTCGCCAACATTAAGTAGCCATTGGGTGTTTATTGGGACAATATCTTAGCGGTTTTATTAAGGATTCAACTAAGTAAAAGTTTGTTGACATAAAGTATTTGGTTGTTAAATAAAGAATACAAAAAACATAGATTTGTATAGAACATATAGGAACTCATTCCATGCTAGCTAATCCACTTACTAAAGGTATGACACTAAAGTTTTTTTCACGAGCACATTGCTCATTTGGGTGTAATTCCTGATAGTACCTTAGTTTAGTGGGAGTCTTACTCATGTTCTATATCTTATGGTTTACAAACATTTTATTATTTGGATTTTTTTTGCAGAAATAAAGATGTTTATCATTCTATTCTGAGTTTGTTTTGTGTACAATATTTGTATTGCATTTTGGATTGATCTCTATAAAGAATAAAGTTTGGACTAGTTGGAAATAGACATGATTAAGATCACATTGTACGTAATTTCCATGCCGCTTATCCATATTTGATCTATGTCATCGAGTATTTGTAACAGTAATGATCATTGTGGCTTAGTCAAGCTAAATTGTGATGAAAACTGTAGTGATTTCCTGTTGTTATATGAGATTGACCAGATTGTATAAAAGGAGTCTAAAAGTAAATAACATATGATTGCGCGCCTAAAGAATTTTGTGATATAAATGTCGAAGGTTAATATGAAGCCCAAGTGGAAGATTATTAGAAATTTTATAATTCCTAATTAATTAATATGGGCTACATATTACATTATAACATTTATATTAGTTATTTACATTTAAATGAGTTCAATATAAAGTGATCTATTTAAGTGAACCCATTAGACTGCCAGAAAATTGATATGGACTTAATGAGCAGAATCCAGTTTAGCCATTAAGGGATAATGAGAACCTTAATAGGTTTAAAACCTAAGGCATGATTATGGTCCCCAATACACCAAATCAATAACAGTTTCTCATCTTCCCATCTGAAGAGAAAACGAAGGTCCCATAAAGAAGAAAGTGATTTGGTTGAGGAAGGTCATTAAACCAATTGTTCGTGACCACTATCAGATTCCACTGCGTGTTGATCAAACTCTCTATGGATCTAGGTATTCCTTAAAACCTCTTGATAATCTAACGTAATGTATTTTGGTGCTCATTTGGTATTTTATAAGGTTTATTAAAAATTTCTAACATATGTGACCTCACAAAAAAATGTATTGTCAAAAATTTAATTATTGATTTCCAAATGTAAATATATAGTTGAAGTCCTAATATGCAATAATATAAAATATTTAAAGAAATAATTTTATTGTTTGTAATAATGTTATTCAGAATTTTGATTTAAATAAAATTATCTTTTGATAAAAAGAAAATATATGTGATCTCAATGTATTTCATCATGCCAAAAATATAACATAACATGGTGTACTTGCTCTAGAAGTAACCTAAGTCTTCTCCTAAGCATATTTTTATATAGTATGAAAATTTGGGGAATTACTATCGTGGCAGGTTCTCCATAGGTTTGCCTAAGTCATAATTCTAACTATTATATATGAACTTGTTTATTTAGACAAAAAAAAATAAAATAAAGCAATTAGTTTCTGAGTATTTTAAGATAAATACTTTTTGTCCATGAAATTTGTTTTTACACATAAATCTTGAACTCATACATTTACATAAATTAGAATATATTTTTGTACATAATAAAGATGCAAAAGCACATGATTCACAGTAAACTGGAATCTGCACTCCTTCCACTTTCTCAAGGGCTCAACAAGTAATCACACGTGACAAATCTGGACCATTTTGCGAATTTCATGGTACTACGTCTTGACATCATGTGCCGTCCAATTTTATTGCTTTACTCCTTTTTCTTTTAAAAAAATTAATACTGGATGTCTGGAATCAAATTATTTCTCCTTTCTCTCTGTTCTTCTACTGTTTATAGAAATAAAAACAAACACATTTACAAAATAAAAAACTAAAAAGTTATGCTTTCTTAAGTTGCGATGTGTCTTTTACTATTTTTCTTTTGAATTTAATTAAAATATAATCTTTTATATTATTATCTAATTACATATATATTGTCGTGTATGTAAATATGTTGATAATCACTTAAAATTATTTATCATTAGTTGAAATTATAAAATAATATATTTTACATTAGTTTAGTGTATGAGGATTGAATTCTTTATTATTGAAATATTATTTTTAATTTAAAAAAAATAAAGAAATAAAAATCATAAACAAATTCATAATAAAAATTCTATTTATAAAATCTTTTACACAATTTTTTATAAGTAATAGAGAAAAAGAATAAATATATAAAATAAAAAATAAGTTGGTGGAAAATATAACAATATAAAGAATAAATGATGTATACATTAATAACGTCAGAGATTTTTAACTGTTATTCAATCATGAAAGATAAATTTTTTTAGAATAACCAATTTTAAAATTATATCAACAATAATTTTTCAATAATTGACCATATAAAATTGTTTACATTAGCTATATATTTTAAGGAATTAAATTCAAATACAAGTTATAAAATTATGTTGTAAAGGATCTGAGTAAGAAAAATACAAGTCTAAATATTACGAATTTAATTTTCCTGTATGGTAAGAAAAACTTTCATACTATTAATGAGTGAAAAATAATTTAATATATAATTTTAAAATTATTATCATAAAGTTAACAAATTTATTATAATATAATATTGAAAGACACTACTAATTTTTTTAATCAAGAAAATCTTATGAGTTGCCAAAGGCGAAATGAACTTGTCATGCTTGTGAACTTTTTTATTTTTTCTATTTATACCCATCAAACAGCTTCTCTTATTCCCTTTTCTCTCTCCTTCTACTCTCCCCCTCTTTCTCATTTTCCGGTGACATGGAGTCCAAGTGGGGTGGCGCCCCCGCCAGCATCATGGCGGCGAATTTCGACGACTTCAAGTGGATCGCCTCCATGTTCGATCCCGGAAACGACGACGTCAAGCCCTTCTCCGACGCAGCTTTCCAAAACCAGGTTAGTTAGTGCATGCTCTCATCTCACTCTCACACACCAACACTTAGAAAAACTAATATTCTTCTTCTTCGCTCACGTTGTTGTTGTAACCTTTGTTCTTCTTCCAATATTGTAGTTTATTTGGTTAAGCACTTTGTTATAACTGTTGTTCAAAGCATCAACGTCTTAATGGTTAATAACACAGCTTGTACACAACGCTTCCTTAAATAACAAACAAAAAGAATAAATAGTGCGTGCATGAGTCTAGCTAAATGGTTTTTTTTATATTAATTAGTTAAAGTAAATTTTTTATTGTTTGATGGTGTAAAAAAATTTAATAGATAAAAAATATATTCTAACAATAATTATTAACTATTATTATTCATAGTTATAGGATAAAATTTAGATAGAGTTTTTTTTTGTTTTTTTTACACAAGATATTCTCAAATCAATCGTCAAGACTAGTTTATCCTAGATGTAAAAAATATTAAAATGAATATTATCAATCTCTTTTAATAAAGTCTTATATATATATATATATATATATATATATATATATATATATATATATATAAAATAGAAAAAGGCAACATATATAATTCAATTATCTATCAAAATCTCAAACTTTATTCATAATTCTTCAATAAAATTGAAATCTCATCTTAATAATCTATATATTTTCACCTTTGATACAAACTTTTGTTACGTTAATTCTCATGAAACTGGAATTGCAATAGGAGAATAACATTAAAAATATATTAGAACTGGATCTAAGTTGTACCTGTAATTATTTTCCCTTGTTTTCAACCGGCCTCCTTTAAATTTGTCTAACTAATTGAGAAAATAGTCTTTAATTTTTTAGGAAAGAAACGATGTTGCTGAAAGGACATGGAAGTGGAACCTGGTACGAGTAGAATTATTAGCTTTGTGGACTCAAAATTTAACAGGGAAAAAAAATGAAAATTTATAGATGCTAGCTGTACGTGGCTTAGGTAGAGGAACTTATAACGTTGGGGAAATTGGTTGAGCTAAAAAAAGGCAAATGAAAAAGGTGAAGGCCACGTCAGCAGGAATTGTTTTGTGAACACAAGACATGCTTCTTCATTATTATTACTAGCTTTTCTTTCTGAACTCGTGGGAACGCAGTACTTCAGTTCAGTTCAGGGTCTATCTAGGTCTACACATTTTTTTTAATATTTTAATTTGGCATGCATCAATATGGATGTAGTATATATGGACTCGTTATTTGAAAATTGAAACGAAGAACTGTTACTCCCGTGTGATTTTATTTTCTTTATTTATTCACTTTTACTAGAACTGTACTTTTATCTATCTCTCTGTCTAGAGAGTTATATTATGAAATTAAAATTAATCTAAGCATAAATGAAAAATATTAATTTTAATTTCTAGATTATATATTATACTTTTAAGTAGACAAATATAAGGAAATAAAAGTAGTAAAAGGATGATTTATGTACAGTTTTTAAAACGGCTGTCCACTCTTGAGTTTTAATTAATGATGAGTGTTGAGTGTGTTTGATTTGGTGGTAGAAAACTACGATAGGTACAAAATTAATTATGATGAGTTCTATTTAATGTTATTCACGTATTTTCTACTGTTTTCTTCAGTCAACCTATTTTTATAAATTTATTAATGATTATTTTCAAGAAAATAACTGGAGAGATTATAATTAAAGAACTTGTTATTGCCTTATTGGGTTACATTCATAGAAACATTTTTCATCAACTTGAAACATACTGGTGACAAATATGACGAACGACCGAATTTGACTAATGGTCATATTACCAATTAATTTCACTAAATACAAGAGCACATATATCACGAATGTTTTAAGGATAATTTCTCTACAAGTTGTATAGCTTAACTTTGATCCACTCTGTTAACAGTATATTTCAGATACAGAAAATTTTGATTGCTCCTTCTCTATCCGCTAAAGAAGAAAAGAATAAAACAAAGCGATATGAGTATCCAACATAGAAAGCATTAAACCTGCCTTGCTATTATAGATAATACTAGATAGATATAGATATCCATTTTTGACACGGATGTATACGCCATTTGAAGAAAAAAGAGAAGAAAAATATAATAAATATATGAGTGATGTGATTGAAAAGAAAGAAAAAAAAGATAAATGTAAATTAAGTGTAAAAAATAAGATATCTTATGACTTTTTTTTTTTATTTTCTCTCACTTTTTTATTTTTAATTTTTTTTCTGAAATAATTTCAGACTACTAGAAAATTAAATTCTCATCCTAAATCTACTAAATTTTAAAATTTATTTTTTAATAAGTGTTTTAAGAAACCCAAAAACTTATATTTATTTCCTCCTACAAATTGTATCCACTAGGTGCTTTGCCAAATGCTTCTGAGAGAATCACACATTACTTTTTATAAAGTCATGCTGATATTGTTGCCCACGATCTAAATGGGTCCCTTGAAAAGGCTTTTTGGCTGGTGGAGGTGGAGTGTTTTTGTTTCTTCCTGGTTTAGGCTATCTTTTATATGTGCTTTGGTTTGTAGCTTTCGCAGGATACAAAACAACAAACAATAAAAGTAATGTTATTCATATACCAATGCACATAATAATTTATTTCACATTTCTTTCTTTTCTCTTTTTCTCACTTATTGTAAAATGTTATACAAATAACATTTTTATAAGAAAAATCTATTAATTAGAGTTAAGATAGCATAAAGGATAAAAGATGATATGGCAATGAAGGGAAGTCTTAAAAAAGCCAATATAGTGGTTACTAGTAACTTTAGAATTAAATTGATGATCAAAATTAAATAAAAGTCGAAGCTTATATATGTGGCCGTTGATAATTGCAGGATGCAGTAACTGCATTTTCAACTTGTGGTGGAGTAACAGATGATACCCTTGTTCGTTCCCAAAACCTCACTCCCATTCAATCCACCATTTCTGCAACTATTGATTCTCAGTCTTCCTTTTGTGGTACCGGTAATACTCTATTTAATTAGTATGCATACAAAATTTTCATCTCTTGTACAAAATATTGGTAGTGTCAACACCATGTCATTAGGAGAAAAAATATCTGAATGAAATTAAAATAGGTTTTATTGATTTTTATAATAATTACATTTAAAAAAAAATCATATTTAAGCTATGACACTAATTTTTCACTGATTTTTTTTTTTCTCTTGATTGCATAGAAGTAGAGAGGGTCAGTAAGTTACAGATTAAAAAAAAGTATTATGATATGAAATAATTTAGAGATTATTTTTAAATGTAAGCTAATAAGTTCATGTTTACTTATAATAATGAAATTACTTTATAAAGAAACTTTGAGAAATTAACTATTTAAAATAGCTTATGATTTTAACCAAAGTTTTAATTTTTTTTCAGCTGCTAGATATTTTGAAAATTTGAAATAAACACATAAAAAACTAAAAATTGATTATTTCTTCTAAAAGAATAATTCTTAAATAAAAACATCTAACATATGGACCTAAAAAGTCGTTCCTAAAACTTTTTTTTGTTAAAAGGCATTCATGTAAAATAGCTTGCGGGTTACATAATTATTGTGTCCTTTTCTACTTCACATATAAAATCTGTCTCCTGTCCTACAGTATATGATCAATTATTTGAAGTTGAAATAATGGAACACGTGCGGTATTTTTGGGGAGTGTTTTTGTTACAAAATAATGGAAGCATTACTATATACATATATATAGGTCATAGAAAACATAGTTTATGAATATATAGTTGAACATTTGTATTGAATATATATATATATATATATATATATATATATATATATATATATATATATATATATATATATTGCTTAATATATTGGCAGTTGGGAGCCCAGTGTCTGCTAACAAACCAAACGTGAGAGATAATCAAGTAAAAGGGGTCGCCACCACTACAAGTGGTTCCTCACGTGAGCCATCTGATGAGGATGATGAAGCAGGTCCTTGTGAACAAAGCACAAACGCTATTGATATGAAGCGCCTTAGAAGGTACACACACACATAATATATATATATATATATATATATATATATATATATATATATATATATATATATATGTATATATAGATATATAATCAGCATCATATTCATATCCTTAAGTGATTATCATGATTTTTCAGGAAGGTTTCTAATAGAGAGTCTGCAAGGAGGTCCAGGAGAAGAAAACAAGCCCATTTGGCTGACCTGGAGTGGCAAGTAATTTATCTAACTCTTTTTGTGTTTCACATTTTCTTCTTTTACACCTATTTACAGCCTTATAACTTTTTCAAGTTTTTTTCATCATATCATTCATCACATTTCTCACTTCTCACCCCACCCCCCCCCCCCCCCCCCCCCCTTTTGCCTTTTCTTCATTAGAATGTATATATAACCTAGAAGAGAGAAATGCTAAACACACTGATTACATTATTTAAACACTGTTATTAACTGAATTTGATTAGAAATCATAAAATCTTATAAGTATCACTTCTTGATTATTTAGTGATATTCACTGATAATTTTATAATTTTTAATATATTTTAATTATATAATAATAAAAAGTATGTTAGAAGGAAGGTATTACCTAGAAAAATGTTACTTGCACTTCTTTACCTGAAAATGTCAAACATTTTTTTTCCTTTATCTAAATCTTGCACTCTCTTTTTCAGGTAGAACGGATGTGGAAGGGGGGGTAAGCGTAGTCCTTGCCCTTCTTTCTCGATTTTTTTTACAAACTTATATACTTAAACTCTAATTTCTTATAATAAAAATAATCATTTTATAATATATTAATGGAGCAATGTATAATTTATGTTTATATACAAATTTTTTTCCGTTTTGTTATTTTAGAAATTTAATCGTGTAGGTCTTTGATATGACACTAGATTTTTTTTTTTATTGTAATTCCGTTTCCAATATGAAAATTTGAAAAATTACTTTCTCAGGTTGAACGGCTGAGACTGGAAAATGCAAACCTATTTAAGCAGCTTACAGATGCCAGCCAACAATTTCGTGACGCTGATACGAATAACCGAGTCCTAAAATCAGATGTCGAAGCTTTGAGAGCTAAGGTATACGTTCTTTAGTGTAAATTAGCCAGACATTCCACTTTCTCCCTATGTTCAGCAAAAATTTAGGGTGAGTTTATTTAAAATGAAAAAAACATTTTAAAATATGTGTTTTTTATATAAGTATTTTTTTAAATAAATAGAATTTCTATTAAAATAAGTAAAAAAAATATTTTTTAAGTATAAATAATTTTTCCAAACAGACTAAAAACATAAAAAATTATTTATTTTATTAAAATAAACAATTATTTTAACAAATAAATGTAAATAAACTAATCTTAATTGGTCAAATATTAATAACTTACTATACTTACTTCTGTCATGTCACATAGTACTATTAATTTATATTTCCTATCAAAACCAAAAGAGAGAATGTTGTGTTATTTTTAGAGATTGATTTTTATGCAGAGCTAGTGCACAAAAAAAAAAAATATTACACTATTAGCCGGTAAAAAATTATGATGGATTTGACATTTAAGTTGGTTAATGTGAAAGTTGACAAATTCATCGTATATGTCAACTTATGATTGCACGATAACACAAGTATTTTTTTATTCCATCTGGTGAATTTTATAATATATATATATATATATATATATATATATATATATATATATATATATATATATATATATATATATAAGTAGTGATATAAGGACATTTTTTAATTTTAAACATTATATCAATACTTATTTCTTTCTTTTTATTGTATCATAAATTCTATCATACATATATGAAAAATATTTAATAGACATCTAATATGTTATCTAACACTTAAAAAGAATTTTGTTTTATAAATATGATGTGATAAGAAAGAAAGAAATAAAGAAAAATAAAAAGTATTAGTCAAATGTTTTAAATAAAAAAATGACTCATGTATTGTTCATTCTTATATATTTTTCTCTCCCATTAGGTGTTGAATAGTATTGTGGGCGTTCATTAAACATTTTCATATATATATATATATGGAGTTATTTATATGCTAATTAAAGAAGCGCTGTTTTATTTTATTTTTCATTTAGGTGAAATTAGCTGAGGATATGGTCACTCGTGGCACACTCACCCCTATCAACAACCAGATTCTTCAAAATCAGAGTTCACTAAACACCCCACCTCAACTCAACACAAATAATCTACACCGCATGACACATGTTTCGCCAACCATCACCGTCCGTGGGAATGATGATGCTTCATATGGAGGTGGAATTACAGTTAGTGGACAAAATTCACCTCTTGGTGGGCTTGGAAACTTGGATAATATTCCTTGCAGCGATTTCAATAGTGGAATCAATAGTAATAATGCTGTGAGCTCTATGACTAGCATGTGGCCTTAACGTTATTCTTATTGCACCACATGACTTGTGTTGTAGTAGTACTGTCCGGTTAGATCCAACTTTATGCATGTCTTGGTTTTATTAGATTTGTGGTTATATTGTGGAAAATATTATATAGGTAACAAAAATGTGGTATCTACGTGTAAGAATCCATCTAGAATATTTAGCATGGTGTGTGTTAAATGGTTTCTTTTTTCTTCTTCTTTTTCTTTTTCTCCTTTGCATGTTACATTTAGCTAACAAAAATGAAGTGGTAATACAACTCAGTCGTGAGATTTCCAGAAATAGGCTTAGTGATACAGTAGATAACTATATATCATTGTTAATAGTTATTGCAATAATATCCCAAAATAAAAAATAAATTAATCCAAATCAATTAAATATAATGCAATTAGCGTGTAAAAAAAGGCCAAACTAAATTAATGGTTGGATTTTCAATCAAACCATATTATAATTTGACAAAATGATTTGTTTTTTTTAACACCAATTTTAAATTGAACTAGTTTTGAATTGGTTTTTAAAGTTGAATCAGTTTTGAATAAACTTCTATGTAAATTCATTTTTCAACCACTTCAGGTTAGTTTTCCATGTCTGGTTCTTAACCAGCTAAATCATTATGAAGCTAAGTAGATGATTTATCAAATTGGTTACTTGATCCCCAATGCAACAAACATATCCGAATTCTTATCACTACTAAAAAAATTATTTTTTACGACGGTTGCTTTGAAACCGTCTTAGAATAAAACGCAATGACAAATTTATAAATAAAAGAAAATAACTGATGACGATTGTATAAAAATCGTCTTTGAAAGAAAGTGTTCAAAGACGGTTTTGGAAAAACTGTCTTTGAAAGCAAATGTTCAACAACGGTTTGGAAAAAAAATGTTTTTGAAATCCCTTCCCATTTATGCTCACTCGCTCGTACTCTCTCTTTCTCTCGCGCAGCTCTCGTTCTCACACAGTCACACTGACATTGTAGATCCATAATCCAAAGTTGCATATTTGTCGCCCCCTCCAATCTCTAAACGCATCTACACACACACTACTACAATAAAGCTTTTTAACAACACACTAACTACGACGGTTAAGAAGAAAACGCCATTGAAGGATACACGATGGCATTGTAGTAATTTTCATGAAAGTATACAATGACGGTTATTTAATAACCGCCTTCAATAATGACATTAAGGAGTACAATGACGGGTTGACAAAGACTGTCGTAGTTGTATTGGTAATACAAAGATAGTTTTTTCATTTTGACCGTCTTTGAATAAGCTTTTAAATTTTTTTGTGGAATCACTACTAATTTCGTAGCTAGCTTTGTCTCAATCGTGCACACGTAACCTAGCTTCTTCTATGCTTCTTCCGTTCATCATTGTCCAAGCTAGTTGTGCACTCCCTCAAAACCCCGTTACTTTTCTGTTTGTCTTCGAGTTTAATTCTCTCACCCTCATGGATTTTGTGCTTACTTTGTGTTTAGAGTGACCCTTGAACTCAAGCTTTGACTGGGCCCTGTGTCTCTTCAATCTCTGTGAAGCAATGCCGGAGAAGTTCATCTGTGAAGTCTCCGTCAAAGGTAAGTACCCTTGTCCATCAAGTGTTTGTTTTCCTTCCATGATTGAACAATGCTTGAACCCAGCATTTAGTAATGCATATGCTACCCCTGTCCGCCTATTTGTGTGCCTTTGTTTTTGCCTTGTAGAACTTAGTTATCAGTTTATTTCAATTGAAAATATTTTTATGAGCAAACCTAGTTTAGGTATGTTAGGTCTTTAAGATGGTATGAAGAAATTCTTGTACGAATTTAGGGCAGCAGTTATAGTCAACTAAAGTTACGCTCTAAACTCAATACTGCTGCATGGAATTTCTAAGTTGAAACAAATGTATGTACCTTCCACCACTACTAGAAAATAAGGTTTTTACATCGGTTATTTAAGACTTTCAACATCGGTAACAGATGTTGAAAGTAATATCGTTAACATCGGTTTTTCAAAACCGATGTTAACTAATAAATACAACATCAGTTATTTGAATAGCTGATGTTATATGATAAGAATTATGAAAAAAGAAAATTATAAATGATGTAGCTTCATTTGGAGCTTGTAGGCCTTGGATCTTCTTCATCAATGAAGTCCTTTGCTTCTTGAATTTTAATGGCAGCGGAATGGAGAAGAAGAGTTGAGAGGAGATGCCACTTCAAGGAGAAGATGAGTCAAGAAGAAGCTCACCACCATAGGAAGCCATGAATAAGAGCTTGGAGGTAGGAGAAGAAGAATGGAGGGAGAAGGAGAGAAGGAGCACGAAATTTGTGCCTAAAAAGAGGTCTGAACTTTGAAGTGTCATTCTCAAATGATCAAAGTTGAAAAAAAAATACTCACACATGACCTCTATTTATAGCCTAAGCGTCACACAAAATTGGTGGGAAATTTGAATTTCTATTCAAATTTCACTTGGATTTGAAATTGAATTTGTGGAGCCAAAATTTCACTAATTATGATTAGTGAATTTTAGTTATGGTTCAGCCCACTAATCTAAGATCAAGTCCAAGATTCTCCACTAAGTCTGCTTAGGTGTCATGAGACATGTAAAGCATGAAGGACATGTACAAAGTGTGACTATATGATGTGGCAATGGGGTGTAAAACAAATTCTCACCCCCTTCTAAAATTTAATTGGATTGGGCTTCTCTCAATTCAATTAAATTATTTTCCAACACACATCAAATATTCACTTAATGCATGTGAAATTACAAAACTACCCCTAATACAAAAACTGGTCTAGGTGCCCTAAAATACAAAGGCTGAAAAATCCTATATTTCTAGGGTACCATACCTACATTATGGAGCCCTAAATACACGACCCAAAAATAATGAAACCTTAATCTAATATGTACAATGATAAGTGGGCTCATACTTAGCCCATGGCCATAAAATCTGCCCTAAGGCTCATGAGAACCCTAGGGTCTTCTCTTGCATCTCTGGCTCAATCTACTTGGAGTCTTCTATCCAATGTCCTTGCAGGATAGGATTGCATCATTCGCTCCCCCTTGAAAAGGATTTGACCTCAAATCTCGAGGTTCTTAAAACTCTGGGCTTTTTTCATCAACACCTGTAAAAAGAACAAAAACATATATATTAGTGGTGTTTGATATGTTGAAGTAAGGTATGGTCTGAAAACCCATTTCCTGGGCATCTTCCCATGAAGGAACATGGTTCCTCACCAACTCAATGAGTGGTGCTACAAGTATAGAAAAATATGGGACAAACCTTTTGCAAAAGTTTGTTAAGTCATGGAAGCCCCAAATTTTCTTTATACTTGGTGGAGTGGGCCATTCAGGAATGACCTTTATTCTCTTAGGGTTCATGGGAACCCCTTGATCACTATTTAAAAAATTAAGAAAATTAATACAATAAAACATACCTTTTTCTGTATTTTCATGTTGATTATTCCTACCAAAAAGTATGACAAACCTAAGGTGTCCCGTATGAGTACCTAAGTTTGCATTGAAACTAAAAATAAGAACAAACCTACCTAATGAGTCCTTATGTACACAAATCAAGAAGATGTTGGGTGCACGAGTGATTTTACAAAAGAGGGTTGCAACACTCAAAACATTCATCATACCACCTATTTTAGGGATTTGGTGCCTAATAATACCTATTTTGGGCACCAACAAAACACAAGGATTTAAGCTCTTGCGAACCAAACTGTAACGACCCGCCTCGTCGCTACGATATCACCACTCTAATATGTGATAATTTCAATTATTTTTTTAAATGAAAAATTTCTTAATTTGCTTATGAAAATAAAGTAATTTTGTCTTAACATACATTCACCAAAAAACACGCCATTACTTAAGTGAATATATAATTATATAGGAATAATAACTCGGTACCCATCATACACATAACGGAAATTAAATCAATTCATCATTATAATTAAAATCTAAGATTTTATATCTTTAACTCAATAAAATAAAACTTGAAAACCAACTACGGAGGAGTTGATTACAAAACACAACTCTCTCTCCCAAAATAATACCAACGTCATCACGCTGGCTTGGTGGCTCCTCACCAGGATCTTACTCCCTGCACCCTGCTGCTGTCATTCTGCTCCCACGAACAAGGTTCATGATCATCACAGGTATCGACCACACGATACAAAATTGTAAGGGTGAGTTCATTATAAAAAGAACCAATATCAAATCCAAATAACCGTAATTAGCAAGAAACATAGGCAAACATTATGAGCTTACACACCATTCACTATTCAACATCCACATTAAACAATTACTCATCATCCATTCATGGACATAATCAATACTGCACAAAATGATGCATGCACCTGACCTAAACTCTCAGATGCAATGTGGTACGTACCATCAACTAATACCAAGGAAATAGTCTAAGTGTATCCGCATGACACTTTCACTTAGGAAAACTAGGCAGCAAGTGTCGAGGCCACCCTGTCGCGCAAGGCAACTCCCCCCCCCCCCCCCCCACGGTGATCAGCCTGAGTCTCAAGGGAGTTCCAAACCGAGTGACACACCCTCTAGTACAAGTATTCCTCCATATAAGGAACTACAAGTACTTACTGGCAAAGTTTATACTATTTCCCGTGTCATATGAGGCATGAAACATGGGAGTCTCAAGTACATCACCATGGATGAATTAAAGCGCCTAAGCATCCCCCCAGAAATGCTTAAATTCTTTAACCACTCTAGTTTCCCACACAAAGGACATCCGACAAGGTCAATGCACCCCCCATAGACATACACAACATACGACGTATGTAAATGGACGTCTCAAGTACATGACAATGGATGAATTAAAGCGCCTAAGCATCCTCCCAGAAATGCTTAAATTCTTTAACCACTCTATTTTCCCCCACCAGGGACATCTGACAAGGTAATGCACCCCACCCACGAACATACACAACATCCAACGCATGAAACATGTGAGTCTCAAGTACATGACCATGGATGAATTAAAGCGCCTAAGCATCCCCTCCGAAATGCTTAAATTCTTTAACCACTCTGGTTTCCAACACAAGGGACATTCGACAAGGTCAATGCACCCCCCATGATCATACACAACATTCACATGTCAATGCATTTCCAACATCATCAACATTCCATTTCAATGTCATTCTCAACATAAACATCATCTAATTTCAATGACGTCATCAACAACAACAACAACCTCATTTCATATTCACATAATCATCATAAATATCAACATTGGCACATATCAATTAGAGTCATTAATAGCCACATCAACAGTAAGTCACATTCCACATATACATATTTCTGTCATGCTTGAGATTCACACTCCCCAGGTCTTCAAACAACACAAGTCAAATAAAGACAATAATTTCATTCATCAACAGTAAATATATCGCATCCCATTCGTGAAAACATAGTTTTACTTGAAAACCAGCATGCACATCAATAACAATTATATCACATCCCATTAGTTAAAAACATTGTTTTCTATAAAGAAACAATCAACATGCAACATCAATATCAAATATATCGCATCCTATTAATTAAAAATATAGTTTTCTTGAAAGAAAATTAGCATGCAATAGGGACAGGCAAATATTCTCATAGCTAGGTTCCCTGACCCTAACTATGGTGTCAAAACGGTAAATCTTATAATAAACTCCCTTTACCTATTGTGAGCTTCCCATCGGTTTCCTCTTTGCACCACTTAGAGACCTCTTTCTTGTTCACATTTGTTGGTCCAATGCAAGTTTCTATTAGGCCAAAATGAAGGAAATTACTATGGATTTCAGAAATAAAGCTAGTGATAATATTCTGAGTCAAAATCCTTGTCAAAACGTAAAGGGCTAAAAGGCGTTTCAAATTTTAGAAAAGGAACATCATTTTGAAATTCCGATCACGCCAATGTGACCGGGGTTTGGTGAAGGTCCCGAAAATAACACTCATTTTATGAAAAGATAACGTTTACAAAGTCTCTTTGTTTAGGGTTTTTCAAAGGAAGTGCAAAATATACAATGGTGGTTCCAAAGTCAGAAAAGATGCAAAGACAAGCTGAAACTAACAAGGAACCAACATAGAATCATGGTTACCTCGAAGAAAACCATGAAGGTCAGATTGGGCTTTGTTCTCAACCGAAACAACGAGACAAGCTTGGAAGATTCCACTTCGATTGAAGGGTTCCTCTCGGTGTGGGGTTTCAATGGAGAACTACGACGGTTTGTGGTGGCTACTGGTGGCTGTGGGTGATGGAGAAGAAGCTTGGGACATTGGAAATGGTTTTGGAAGAAGGAAATGGCATTTTTCCAAGGCTACACAGAATACAAAGGCTGAAACACTCAAGTGCTTTTGCTCTTGGGAAAAGAATTGTTTATCACACACCAGATGACATATCGCAGATCGCAACTGTCAGATTCTGGACATCTGTCCTTTGAACCTCCAGACCACATTTCAAGAAGATCCAACGATTAACGAATGCAGGAGAGCGCTTTTACCAAGATGGTTTTGGACAACTTCCTTGAGAAGCTTCATTAAGAGGCTTCCTCGTAAGGCTTCTTTGGGAAGCTTTCTTGAGAGGCTTCTTTGAGAAGTTAACGCTTTAACTACCAACACCCTTCTAATAACTAAACTCACCTCCTTGAAAATAAAACACGGATAAAATAACACAACAAATATAATTAAACATCAAATATAATTACTAATAATATTTCAGGGTGTTACAACTCTCCCACCCTTTTAGAAATTTCGTCCCCGAAATTTACCTTACTCAAACAAAGATGGATGAGTTTCTCGCATCTAACTTTCTAATACCCATGTGGCATCTTCTCCTGATGCACCTCCCCAGATCACCTTGACCAATCAAATCTCTTTCCCTCTTTGGTGTTTTGTTCGCCTATCCTCTATCCTCAAAGGAAATGTTTCATATGTCAAATTCTCCCTCACTTGTACGTCATCCAATTCAATCACATGGAATGGATCATGGACATACTTATGGAGTTGAGACATATGAAAGACACTGTGAAGATTAGAAAGAGACGGGGGTAATGCAATTTGGTATGTCACAGGGCCAACTCTCTTAAGAATTTAGAAAGGACCGATAAAGCAAGGTGTGAGTTTTCAAGATTTCAATGTTCGACCAACCCCAGTCCATGAAGTGACTCTCAAGAATACATGATCACCAACCTCGAATTCCAGATCTTTCCTCCTCTTATCATGATAACATTTCTGCCTACTCTGAACAGCCCTCATCCTTTCTTGGATCAACTTGACCTTCTCTGTGGTTTGTTGTACCACTTCCGGTCCTAAGGTGAGGTCTTCTCCGAGCTCTAGCCAACATAAGAGTGTCCTACAACTTCTAACATACAAAGCCTCATAGGGAGCCATGCCATTCATAGAGTGAAAACTATTGTTATAAGTGAACTCTATAAATGGAAGAAAACTCTCCCAACTTCCCTTTTGCTCTAAGACACACACCCTCAAAAGGTCCTCCAGCGACTGAATGGTCCATTCAGTCTAGACATCAGTCTGAGGATGGTAGGATGAACTTAGTCTAAGCTTGGTTCCCAAAGCTCTGTTCAGGCTCTCCCAAAATCTAGAGGTAAACCTAGGATCTCTATCAGACACTGATGCAATCCTACCCCCCAAGGGTATTGGATAGAAGATTCCAAGAGGCTTGGGCTAGAGCTACTAAAGAAGGCCCTAGGGTTCTCATGAACCTTAGGGTAGATTTTTGAGTCCATGGGTCAAGGTTGGATCCACTCTTCTTTGTAAATATTAGAATAGGTTTTTCCTTCTTTTGGGCCTTGTATTTTGGCCATTCTAGTAGTATAGGGTTTTAGCCTTGTATTTCAGGGCATTTTGAGTAGTCTTTGTAGTATAGACTTTTTTTTGTTTGTATTTTCATGTATTTTGTCAAGGAGGTGAGCTTAGTTTTTAGATGGGTGTGTGTAGCTAAGCTCTAGCTTCTCAAGGAAGCTTCTCAAGGAGGTGAGCTTAGTTTTTAGATGAGTGTGTGTAGCTAAGCTCTAGCTTCTCAAGGAAGTTTTCTTAAGAAAGCTTCTCAAGAAAGCTACCTAGTCTATAAATAGAAGCATGTGTAACACTTGTTGTAACTTTGATGAATGAGATTCTTGTGAGACACAACTCAAAGTTCAACTTCTCTCCCTTTTTCTTCCTTCAATTTCGTGCTCCCCCCTCTCTCTTTCTCTCCCTCTTTCTTTTCCTCCATTGAAGCATCCTATCCAAGCTTCTTATCCAAGGCTCATCTTGGTGGTGAAGCTCCTTCTTCCATGGTTTATTCCCTAGTGGATGGCGCCTCCTCTCACCTCTTCTCATTTGTCTTCCGCTGCATCTCCATGGTGGAAAATCAAAATTAAAGGACCTCATTGAAGCTCAAAGATCCAGCCTCCATAGAAGCCCCACAAGCAAGCTTCCATCAAGTGGTATCAGAGCACAAGAGCTTCAAGTAAGTGCTCCTTAAACCTCCATTAATTTTTTGCTTTACCTTCTCTTCCATTGTTGTCTCTTCATTTTTTCTCCATGTATCTCCTCGCATGTCTTGTGATAAATGTTTTTAACATGATTCTTTAGAGTTTCCACCGATTAAACTTGCTATAGAAGCTAGATTTGATTTTCTATGGTTCAAATTTCTTGTTCTTGTTCTTGAACCATGAATTGTGTTGATTTTAGGTTCCTTTGAGTTTTGTCTTGTTATTTTTTGTGGCTGAAACCTAAACCATAAAATTCTTACAAAAATATTAAAGTAGAAGAAAACCTCAAAAATCTAGAGTGACTTGTTCACCTATTGTAGTTTTGTCATAGAAGTCATGTCTAGTCATGAAACTTGTCACATACGATTTCTTATGTTGTGCTGATTTTTTTTTCTTGTTTCTTTGTCTAATGTGGCGTCTCCAAAATAATGATTGGTTTAATAGTAATGATTTAAATAACAGAAACCATGGTAAATTTTTTTTTCTTCTTTTTCTTTTTCATTTCTTTCTCTTTTCACAATAATTAGGTTTAGAAGGAAAATCCTCACTATAGAGTCCTAAATGGCCAGTTCACAACTCTATTCGGAGTCATTTATTTCTTACCACTCGTAATCTCTAAACTATTTTGCTGTTTCAAAAGGCAGAGTATACCAACCATTACTTTAGGTCGTCACGTGAAAATAATAAAATACGGTCGGTAAACTCTTTTGCAAATAAAGTTTGCTAATGCTTTCTTTTCAAATAACAAGGCTAAACATAAGTACATTCATCATTTAATAGCTGTCCAAAATATGGGAGTTTTACAAAATGCATAGTGTCATCTAGAGCAAAGGTGTCCACAGTGGTGGCTTCAGCCAGATGTATACAATCATCAAATTCCTATACAATAGGTCTACCCATACAAAAACAAAAGAGTAAACCTAACAGTCAGTCCTAGATACACCCACCCTCAAAAGTATATAAAACTAATCCAATGAGCTGTCTACTATGATGAAGAGCCTCCACTGATCGCCATCTCTCCAGGGCCACTATCCTCCGTAGAGTCTGCCTCAGATGCCGACATGACGTCCTCGGGAGGATCCACCTCAGGGAGTGGGTCCTCATCACCCTCTAGAAAGTCAAGAGCATCCACAGCAGGCTCAGGAGGTAGCTCCTCAGGATCCTCCTCAGGGTCTTCCTCGGATGACGTTACCTCAATCACTTGGACTGGCTCCACTAGACGGTATGGTGTAGGCGTGGGTAGTATCCACTCCACAGTACACCGAAGCGTGCGCGCGGGTTCATCTGGATGCACCAATGAAGTAGCTGTAAATCGAATTGTGCCCCGAAATCGGCACCTCGTGTTGCCTTCGAGGGTCTCCCAAGCTCCCTCTAGGCACTCCATCTCCACTCGATCATGGATTAGCTGCGCTGCCATCACGATCTACAAGAAAGAAAAGAAAGGGGTAGACTCTTTCACGCGATATCTAACTACGTAGCAACACGATGCGTCCCATAACACTACATGTAAGTAAAAGGGGTATCTCTAGGCTTTTCATCTCTGGTAATCGATTACACAGCCTTGGTAATCGATTACCAGAGGCCAAACTCGAATTACACAGCTTCAGGACATGAAACCTACAAAAATGCACTGTGTAATCGATTACACATAACTGGTAGTGGTGTCCCAATCATATGTTCCTCTGTGTAATCGATTACACAGCCTAGTAATCGATTACCAGAGGCCTCCACAACATGCTGCCTTCATTTCTAAGCCTGGTAATCGATTACACCCCTTGGTAATCGATTACCAGAAGCCCTCATTTTCAAGCCTGGTAATCGATTACACTCCCTTGGTAATCGATTACCAGAGACCATCTTAGCCTCCTGTCTTCATTTTTAAGCCTTGTAATCGATTACCCACCCTTGGTAATCGATTACCAGAGGCCATATCCCATATATCAATCAAAGTTCACAGCTGGCCAGCCACCACACAAGCCTCCTTGTTTTGTGGTCTTAGTTCCTTTTATCTGTTGACTGCCAGGAGCTTGCCTGCTTAGGTACATCACAGGTTCTCACTGACTGACTATGCCCGGGTTGGGTTGGGATTGGTCAAGCTTGGTTTTGGGCAATAGCACCCCACCTGTCGTCCCCAAGGTCTCCTGACCCCCGCGACATATCTCCAGGTACCACTTTGTGGTCAACGAATAAAAGTAGGAAGTTTCACCCTTCTACACTTCCTCATTTCAAGCTTGTAGGATTATGGGGTACCCATCACATGTGGTACTAGGTGGTGGTCGGGTGATGGTGCAAAACGATTCTCCACATCCACAAATCACGTATAACCCACCATCCCCTGTTGCCCACCTCCAACTGAGCTCACGCACTCCCACGTAGCCCTTATCCTCGTTCCTCTCAACGTCGGGTCCCCATCAATCCTCCCAAGCTTCCACAACATCCAGGTAATTCCACATCCAATCATCATGGACTAACAAAACCAAGCAAAATAGGGCAAAGGCAGAAAACTCTGCCCAAAACACAACTTAAAATCACAGCTTTTCACATACAAATACCCCAGTAACATTTTCTTCGTTCCAATTCGTTAACCGTTGGATCGACTCAAAATTTTTACTGGAAGTCTCTAGTACATAAGTCTACATTTTGACCGTTGGGATATGCTAGAAAATGTCCAGAACCCCATATGTACTACCCTTTTCACAACCAGCCATACACAAGCATTTTTCTGCACTTATACAAAATTCTGTTGCACATTTCAACAGCAAAATTCTGCATAAAGTGCAGATTCGAAAACCACTCTTTCCCTCATCCAATTTTGCCCAAATTGAATCCTACAAGTCCCAAATCATGTACCAATCATGTCTAAACCAAGGACAAGCTTCAGACCAAAGCAACACAAAATCTAGGTATCCAAAACCCCTCAATTTAATGGATTTTCAAGGTTTGAGAAGTGAAATTGAGAATGAGGTAAATTTGGAGCAAACTCTCACCTCACACAAGTCTATAACATCAATTTAAACTTGCTCAAACTGGATTTACACCTAAAATTCCACCGAATCAAAATTTTACTCCTCAACACCCAATTTTACCCTAGAAATGGCTCTTTGTTCACTTTGGTCATTTGCCTTTCTCTCTAGCACAGCCCAAACTTTCTCATAAGTCCTAAATGACATTTCAAGCTAGGATTAACTCACTTTAACCTCCAAATACCACTAAATCCAGATTTGGCCTTCCAACTCTCAAAAACTCACTCTTTTTCCACTCATAACACCATATTCTCACTTTCTAACCCTAGGTTAACTCTACCCTTCATCCCTAGCAGTTTTCCATAAGCAATTTCAGCACACCAACATCAAAAGCATCATCATAAAAACCCTAAAACTGAATGGGTAAGCTTAACTCACTCAAACATAACAAGTTTAGCATGCTTTCGTCAAATCTCTTCACAAATAACTATCACAAAGCATTAACCAAGCAAAACTGCCCATCATATCTCCCAAAGCCCCATACCCACGAAAATCAAGTGAGAAAGAAGTCTACCCAAACCTGGAATTTCGAGGTCCCACACGTAGAGATGTGCTTCACGACTCCGAAAATGCCTTCCTTTCGCGATTTGGAGCAGAAATGGTGACCAAAGGTTGGAGCTTTGTTGGGCAACAATGGTGGATGAAAGAAAAGAAGAAGAAGGCTGCGTGAGAGAGAGGGAGAGAGCTTCTGAAATTTGGGGCTGAGTGAGGAAAGAGAGAGTGTTGCTTTTTGGTTTAAAAAGGCTTTTCTCTTTTCTATTATTTTATTTTAAGCTATGCCACATGTCTCCATTTGAGTGGAGCAAAAGGGCCCACTTTTTCTCTTGATGTGACTCATGCTTAGCCACATGAAGAGAAAAATCTGACCTTTTGAAATGCCAAAATCCTACCTCGATTTGTGTGCCATTCCTCTGGTTCTAGTCCCTCACGTTTCTCTGCGCCCGTCGGGGCCAGTTTTCGAAAGTAGGCAATATATATATCAAAACGCTCAGAATAAAACCCCGAGCGTGGTTCAGAGGTTGGTTTTGTAAATTTTAAGTCGCACGCAAAACAATGATTTTTAGACTAATTAATTGGGAATTAACCCATAACCTTCCAGTTACGGATTTCTCTTCCTTATTCAGCCTAACCCACGTATCTTGCCCCCACTATTCCTACTTCTACCAGGAGCATATATGCATATACACTGAATAATACTTATATATATATAATCATACAAAATGCATCGTTTACAAAAATTCCGGGTAGAAATTTCCAGGATGTCACATCTATCTCATTTGTTCACGAGTGTATGAAATTAATTTAGCCTATTATTTGATTTGAGTCAAATCTTTCATGTTAATTAGTCCTTAACATGTTCATGCAAAATTCTTAGAGAGTCTTTGATTGTGAACCTTTTCTTGAACTTTTAGGTTTCCTTTTGATTGTGTCTATTGTGAATTTGAGTTTTGGTGATTGACTTGCTGGCTGAAATGTTGATCCTAAGTGAATATTGAACTCTTAAAACTGTGGTAAACAATCCTAGTGAGTTCAACATACATAGGAAGGTTGAAAGTAAGCCCAAGGAAATCAATATACCATGCTTAACAAAAAAATCGCTAGTGCTGGCAGCTTGGACATACAAACTTGTAAAAATTACTGAGAATTGGTTACTTCGAATTTTGAGCTGAAATGTTTACTGAATTTGCTAGACATCTGGAAAAAAGTTATAAAGAAAGAACCAAGTGATTTGGATAAAAGGAAAAAATACTAAAAATCACACAAGTTGGCAGAAAAATCAGTATCCTGGAAAAAAAAGTGAAAGGGAAGTGTGCTTGTTGTTTTGGCTCAAAATTTATTCTATAATTGGTGGCTATGTTATACCAATCTTAGTTCCGAAATTTCAATTGAAAATTACTGTGAAAACAAGTGCCAAAGCTAGAGGTTTGTTGAGTCTTTTTTTTTTTATATAGTTTTTTTACTCTACTCTAGAGCCATTCTAAGTTTCTCTTTGAGTCCTAGCTTGCTTCTATGTCCTTTTCATTGCTTTAATTGTTGTGTAATCCTTGAAAAATTGTCTTGCTAAAATTCCATTGGTTTAGCTTTCATTTCATTTTTTTTGGTCTTTGGTTATTGCTTGTCTCTTTGTTTCCTTGTTTGTGGGTTGCCATATAGGGAATTGGAAGGAGGATTGGTGCCATCCCTTGAAGAATTTGAGTCAAGAAGAAAGGGGACAACCACCTTAAGAGATATTGGACTAAGAAGCACTCTAAATTGAGTGAATCACCAAAGAGAGAACAACCACCAAAATTGAGGACCGTTTTGTAATTTTGTAATTTGCAATTTACTTACCTTCATTGCTTACAAGTTTTGTAACAAAAAGACCTTTCATTGGAAGTGTGTTGGGAGCCTCCAATAGGTTACCAAACTTCCATTTGTGTGTAATAATTTTTGGCAATTTTTCCATAGGATAGTGAATGTTTTGTTGGGAACCTTGAATGTGGTCATCCAAACACTCTTAGGATTCACCTAGTTTACTTTTCTTGCTTACTTTCATAGCTTATTTCCTTTACCTTCCATTGTCAAACCACCTAGATAGCTTGCATTTTACCAATTAGTTTTTTTTCCTTATCTTTCACACCTCTTTTAGTGTTTATTTTGGCTAGTTTCAACCATAGTCTCTTTTACCTTTTGTTTTCAAACCTCCAACAAGAAAGAACCACAACTTAGGAACCAACATGAGTCATCATTCATCTAGTGTTAATGGCGAGGGTACTAGTCATAAAGACCCTTTATCTAGAATCTTAGATGAGTTGAGCTCCCTCAAGTTATGGAAAGAAAAACAAGAGAGAAAAGAAAAAGGAAAAAAAAAAGAGTGGAAGAAATAAGTCAAGATGAAAGAAAGAAAATAAGAGAGGAAGAAAGAAGAAAAATAATGAAAGAAATGAAAAGAGAAAAACATGCCTCCTAAAGTAGTCATAACTCTTGAAAGAGCCTAAGTGAAGAACTTCGTGACTATTATGAAGGAAGGCATAGGCCACATCTTAGACCTCACTCCCATAGAAGAGAAAAGGAAAGAAAACCTCAAGAGGCTAACATTAACCTCCCATACTTCCATGGGAAGGACAATGTAGAGGCTAACTTAGTTTGGGAAATAAGGGTAGAGCCACAACTTAAAAAGAAGTCTACATCAAAATCTTATGGCACTCACTCTTATCCAAAGAAAGACCAAGGTCAAGGCATCTTAGGGGTGACACCTTCTAAGCCCAAAGATGATAAGGGGAAGACAATAGAAAAGCTAGCCCCTAAGGCTAGTATGCAAGAGAAGACTAGCTCTATAAAGTGCTTTAAATGTCTTGGAAGAGGACACATTACTTCTCAATGCCCCACCACAAAAACCATGATGATGAGGAGCCAAGATATTTATAGTAGCCAAGATGAGGCTACTACGTCACCTTCCTCTAGTGAAAGCGAAGAAGCAAAAGGGGAAGAATCTAGTGAAGAAATCTACCCCCAAGAAGAAGGACAACCTTTAATGGTTAAGGAGGAGTGTAAGGAGGTAAGTGTCTCCTCCAAGAGGTTAGTTAAGAAGGAAAGTCATTTCGAAATAAAGACAAATATTAAAGAAACTTCCCCTCTTAGACAACCTCCACATCTTCTCCTTTGTAAAAAGACACTTGTTAGCACTGCCACACCTCTTGGGCTTGAGGTTATTCCTCAAGTAAAGGAGTTGTTGGATGAGGGTTTGGTTCTTAAGAGCTTAAATCCTTGTGCTTTGTTGGTGCCCAAAATAGGTATTATTAGGCACCAAATCCCTATAATAAGTGATATGATGAATTTGTTGAGTGTTGCAACCCTCTTTTGTAAAATCAGTCATGCACCCAACGTCTTCATGATTCATGTACATAGGGACTCATTAGGTAGGTTTGTTCTCATTTTTGGTTTTAATACAAACTTAGGTGCTCATATGGGACACCTTAGGTTTGTCGTATTTTTTTTGTAGGAATAATCAACATAAAAATACAGAAAAAGGTACGCTTTATTGCATTACATTACTTAATTTTTTTAAATAGTGATCAAGGGGTTCCCACAGACCCTAAGAGAATAAAGATCATTCCTGATTGGCCCACTCCACCAAGTATAAGGGAAATCTGGGGCTGCCATGACTTAACAAACTTTTACAAAAGGTTTATCCCATATTTTTCTATACTTGTAGCACCATTCATTGAGTTGGTGAGGAACCATGTTCCCTCATGGGAAGATGTCCATGAAAGGAGTTTTCAGACCTTACCCTACTCTAACATACCCAACACCACTAATACGTATGTTTTTATTCTTTTTACAGGTGTCGAGGGAAGGAGCCCAGAGTATGAAGAACCTCAGAATTTGAGGTCAAATCCTTTCCAAGGTGGAGGGGATGATGCAATCCTACCCCCCAATGGTATTGGATAGAAGACTCCAAGAGGCTTGGGCTAGAGCTACTAAAGAAGGCCCTAGGGTTCTCATGAACCTTAGGGTAGATTTTTGAGTGCATGGGTCAAGGTTGGATCCACTCTTCTTTGTAAATATTAGAATAGGTTTTTCCTTCTTTTGGGCCTTGTATTTTGGCCATTCTAGTAGTATAGGGTTTTAGCCTTGTATTTCAGGGCATTTTGAGTAGTCTTTGTAGTAGAGACTTTTTTTTTGTTTGTATTTTCATGTATTTTGTCAAGGTGGTGAGCTTAGTTTTTAGATGGGTGTGTGTAGCTAAGCTCTAGCTTCTCAAGGAAGCTTCTCAAGGAGGTGAGCTTAGTTTTTAGATGGGTGTGTGTAGCTAAGCTCTAGCTTCTCAAGAAAGTTTTCTCAAAGAAGCTTCTCAAGGAAGTTTTCTTAAGAAAGCTTCTCAAGGAAGCTACCTAGTCTATAAATAGAAGCATGTGTAACACTTGTTGTAACTTTGATGAATGAGAGTCTTGTGAGACACAACTCAAAGTTCAACTTCTCTCCCTTTTTCTTCCTTCAATTTCATGCTCCCCCCTCTCTCTTTCTCTCCCTCTTTCTTTTCCTCCATTGAAGCATCCTCTCCAAGCTTCTTATCCAAGGCTCATCTTGGTGGTGAAGCTCCTTCTTCCATGGCTTATTCCCTAGTGGATGGCGCCTCCTCTCACCTCTTCTCCTTTGTCTTCCGCTGCATCTCCATGGTGGGAAATCACCATTAAAGGACCTCATTGAAGCTCAAAGATCCAGTCTCCATAGAAGCCCCACAAGCAAGCTTCCATCAGACACTATGCTAGATGGCACACCATGTAATCTGACAATCTCACTAATATATAGGGAGGTTAACTTCTCCAAAGAGAATCTAATATTAATGGGAATAAAGTGAGCAGACTTGGTCAGTCTGTCAACAATAACCCAGATAGAATCTAAACATCTAGGGGTTCTAGGTAGTCCTACCACAAAATCCATGGAAATACTGTCCCACTTTAACTAGGGTATCTCTAAAGGTTGTAACTTCCCTGATGGTCTCTGATGTTCTATCTTAGCCTTCTGACATACTAGGCATGCATAGACAAACTCACTAACCTCTCTCTTCATGTTGGGCCACTAAAACATCATCTTCAAATCCTGATACATCTTGGTAGCACCAGGATGGATGCTCAAATTACTCCTATGTCCTTCCTCTAGGATCATCTTCCTAAGTTCAGGCACATTGGGAACACAAATCCTATCTTGAAGTCTCAAGACTCCCTCTGATCCAACATTGAACCTACTATCTCTTCCTGACTCTATAGCTTTTAACTAAGTCCTTAGAAAAGGATCAATCTTCAGGCCTTCCCTGATATCACCTAGTAACTCACTAGTCATCCTCAAAGTTCCTAATCTTACACTATTAGGAGTAATCTCACATGCAAGGCTAAGGTCTCTAAACTGTTCTAGGAGATCCATCTCTCTAACCATCAAGGCAGACATATGTAGGGATTTCCTACTCAGGGCATCAGCCACTACATTGGCTTTGTCGGGATGTTCAACTCTTTCCGACTAAACAAGTACTTAAGGCTCTTATGATCGCTAAACACCTCAAACTTTGAGCCAAACAAGTAATGCGTCCAAATCTTAAGGGCAAAAACTACAATAGCCAACTCCAGATCATGGGTGGGATAATTCCTCTCGTAAGTCTCGAGTTGTCTAGAAGCATAGGTGTCGCAACCTACCCTTCGGCGGGAGGGCGACGCGAGACTCGCGGGATTCGTGTTCCACGAAAGGAATACGTGCGGAGTCGCCACCAACGTTTATTTGAGGAAAACATCGGAAAAACCGGAAAAGACGCGATCTACGAACTTTTAAGTGAAAGGTTCGGGAGTTGTATTTACGCACGGGGAAGGTATTAGCACCCCACACGTCCGTCCCAAGGGACGACAGCCTTTAATCGAATGTGCAAACATGACTTTTGATTTTTACGTTCCCTTTTATGTCCTTATATCCTTTATACCCTTTTTATATTTTTCCCTTTTTGTGGTCGACAAGGGTGTTTCCCTTTGCTCCTACGTATTCCTCAATTTGGGATGAGAAAATCAGACCTACGTAGTTCTTTCTTATCAAGTGATTCTTTTTTACTTAAGTGGTGATCATTTTAAGGCGTTGGTGATCGAGGCCGTACCCGAATCAAATAAACATGAAAATGCAGTAACTAGGAAGTGATCCTAGGTCGTTTCCCAACGAGCAGTGACAAGCCAAATGTTCATAATATACTTGCAGTAACAGTAACGATGGGGGGGGGGGGTTTGGTTGTTTGGTAATTAAAGAGCAGAACAAATAAAATGGAATACGAAACTACTAATACTAAAAACGGGTTGTTTCCTCTGATTCAGAAGCCACTCTCTTATCCTGGGTTATGGAGAATTTGTCCCTAACAGTCAACCACTTAATCCAACCCTATTTCAATTTACTAAGCGAAAATCAACTTAGGGTTTTCAATACGTGATTAGGCACCACATACACCAGTTAGCCCTTCGTCCATTAAGCATGAACGCAAGTTAGGCTTAGAGGCAATTAATCGAACACGAAGCGTGCACTGATTAATATTCACGAAATTGGGATAACTGGTGAAGGGAAAACTGCCAGGAAACCACATTACAAACGAAACCTCAAAGAGAGTTGGGCTTCGTCCTCAAAAGGAAACAACACCAGAAAATCTAGCCTTCCATGTATTCAAACAGAAAACGCAAATGAAACATGAAGCAGAAACGTAAATGAACAAGAACGTAAATGAATAGAAACGTAAATGAACAGAAACATAAATGAAAGTAGAAGAAGAAGCAAGAATGAACTCGTAATTAGAGGCAGAAAACGTAAAATTGCATTACGAACTCAGAAACGTCAAAACAGAAAAACGAAAACCCTAAAACAAAGCTCTGAATAATGAATAGCATAACAGAATAGAATCCCCTGCACGAATCCCAAGGTAGCTATTTAAAAAGAGTCACTCAAAGTCACTGGGCCCTATTTCAATACTCTGGCCCAAAACGAAATAAACACTGAACAACATAAAATAAAATTGCGAAATTTCCTAATTAGAAATTAACTAAGGTAAGCGCTGCTTTATTTGCCCTCTTCAAGTCCACAACCAAAATCCGGATTAAGCCCAATGTTTCATTAATTCCTGAAATTAGATTAAAAACATCAAATTAGCTAAATGAGCCCAAATAATAAAACTGCCTAATTAATTGACAATTAAGACCAATCAATAATTAAAATGGTGCAAAAAGGGTTTAGAAAATAGAAGAAAATGATGGCACATCAAAACCCCCCATACTTAGCCTTTTGCACTCCTGGGCAAAATGAAACAAAGAACAAAATCCAAGGATATGAAAGGGAGACAAACAAAAACATTCACATATTTCTCAATGAACATCAAGGAATGAAAGGAATGGGTAACATCTAACATAAGGAGATCCAAAAAGTCAAGACATTCATGAAAATCATCCAAGCAACCCAATCATGGCAAAATAGTTAATCAGCTCAAGAATGAAAAGTGATAAAGCCTCACAAGATATACACTCTATCTCTCAAGTGTCTAGGCTACTATTTACCCTCAAAGCACCCATGAAAGCAAACACCACATAAACTTGGCAAGATTCTAAAACACCACATAAACTTGGCAAGATTCTAAAATTGACAATCAACCCATAAACACGAGCACATGAGGATCAAAAGGTCTTTTAAGGTTGTAATGGGGCCAAGGACAAGGTATGGAGAAATATGGAATAAGTGGCTAAATCCCAAAGGAATAGAGGAGCAAAGGGGAATAAGTACATATTAAGAAAAAAAATAAAAAGAAGTAAAGATAAAAATTAAACATGAAGAGTAGAACCAAGAGTTTCATCATTCTTATGCCATTTAAGATCTTATTCACTCAACTTTATTGCTTTTCTTTTCTTTTTTTCTTTTTTTTTTTTTTACTCTTTAGCCTTTGAGAAACAACATTTCATTCAGCATGTCCAACATTTAACTAATATACAATGTACATCAAGTATGGCCCAAAATACATCATGAAGCATAGCCAACAAAACAAGTTGTCCAATGAAACAAAAACCCCCCACACTTATTCCCAAAACAATTCCAAAGCTCCAAAATTCCTTAAGGATATGGTAATATCATGGTTTTTCACTTAAGGCTTGTAGTGAGCTTCAAAACAAGGAAAGGGAAACAAGGCTCAAAAGGGCTATCAAAGGAATTAATTCAAGGTAAGTCCATTTGGCTAGAAGCTTATAAGAACAAAATTGCCTTAATCATTTCCAAATATGCATGTGAATTAGGACGCATCAACAAGAATCAAGCCAAGGCTATTGTGCAAGCAATCAATGGGGCAAAACACACCAAATGATTATAATGATGGATGGCTCAAATTCTCACAAAGGTAAAATCATCACTTTCAAATTGAGCTTTCAAAACTATCATGACATGTAGAGAAGAATCAAGGATTTCAAGTCACAAAATGTCAAGAACTTTTATTTTCAAAACAATTACCCATTTCTTGAACATATCCTATAATTCAAAGAAAAACATGCAAAGTCGTACGTGCACACGAAATTGACCCAAAATATTAAACTGAAAATCCGACGAAACTAACAACATTAATAAATTAACACAACTAACAAATTAACAAAACCAACAAAACTAGCAAAACCAAAGAACACTCCCCGCCATACTTAAACAACACATTGTCCTCAATGTAGCACAATTAAAAGATTAAAAAAAATTAAATCATCAAAGAGAATCGGACAAGTGTAATAAAAGCAAAGAAGGAGATAGGAAAAGAAAAACTCCCTAAGTCATGGTGGAGGAAGAGTAGGGTGGAGTAAGGAAGTCTCTTCCACCACTACGTCCACTAAAGAAGGGTTCGTGAGGAATGGCTTAAGTCGATGTCCATTGACCTTGAAGCTCTTGTTTGTGGAGTCGCTTTTGATCTCAACTGTACCATAAGGAAAAACATTAGTAACAACAAAAGGACCAATCCACTTAGACCTCAACTTACCACTCATGAGTCCAAGTCTAGAATTATACAATAACACTTTTTGCCCAACCACGAAGTCTTTTTTAACTATCATGCTATCATGGAACTTCTTGGTCTTTTCTTTGTAGAACTTGGCATTCTCGTAGGCTTCTAGGCGGATTTCATCTAACTCACTCAGTTGCAACTTCCTTTCCTCGCCAGCTTGATCCATAGAGAAGTTGCAAGTCTTCACTGCCCAGTATGCTTTGTGCTCAATTTCCACTGGAAGATGACATGCCTTTCCAAAGACAACCCGATAAGGAGACATTCCTATGGGTGCTTTGTAGGCAGTCCGATGTGCCCAGAGAGCATCATCAAGCCTGGTACTCCAATCTTTCCTGTTTGGCTGCACAATCTTCTCTAGAATTCTCTTGATTTCCCTGTTAGAAATTTCTGCCTGTCCATTAGTCTGGGGGTGGTATGGTGTGGATACCTTGTGTACCACCCCATACTTTTTAAGCAGGGCATGCATTGTCCTGTTGCAAAAATGGGTTCCTTGATCACTAACAATTGCTTTAGGTACTCCAAACCTGCAAAACAGATTAGACCTGACAAAGTCTGCGACAACTTTAGCATCATTAGTTCTAGTGGGCTTGGCTTCCACCCATTTTGAAACATAATCAACTGCAAGGAGAATATAAACATAACCAAAAGAGACAGGAAAAGGACCCATGAAATCTATACCCCAGACATCAAACACCTCACAGAATAGCATAGGTTGCTGAGGCATTTGTTGTCGCCATGTAAGTGTATTTCCTGCTCTCTGACACTGCTCACAAGTGCTGCAGATCTTCCACGCATCTTTAAAGATGGTGGGCCAATAAAAACCACAATCAAGCACTTTGCGAGCTGTCCTTTGAACACCCAGATGACCTCCTGGTGCGGAAGAATGACAGAACTGCAGGACTGAGTCAGTCTCATGATCTGGAATGCATCGTCTAATGACCTGATCACTGCACAATTTCCACAAGTAGGGGTCATCCCAAATAAAATGCTTAGCATCACTTTTAATCTTATCTTTTTGGGCCTTAGATGCTAAGGGAGGAAAAACAGAGGCAACTAAATAATTGACAATGTTAGCAAACCAGGGAGTAGAAAGAGAGTCAGAAATACTATACAATATATACAAATGATCATCCGGGAAATCATCCCGAATAGGTGAATCTGCATCAGAGACACGTTCGATCCGGCTCAAATGATCAGCAACTAGATTTTGTGCTCCGCTCCTATCACGGATCTCCAAGTCAAACTCTTGGAGCCAGAGCATCCATCGGATCAACCTAGGCTTAGAATCAGCCTTCTTCAACAAGTACCTTAGAGCTGCATGGTCAGTATAAACAATAATGCGAGTACCAAGCAAATAAGATCGAAATTTTTCAAGAGCAAAAACTATGGCTAGAAGCTCTTTCTCAGTAGTAGTATAATTTGCTTGGGCAGCATCTAAAGTCCTAGAAGCATAATATATCACCCTGGGCAAATTATCAATTTTCTGAGCAAGGACAGCCCCCAATGCATAATTTGATGCATCACACATAAGCTCAAAAGGGGCTGTCCAATCGGGTGCCTGGATGATGGGGATGGTAGTCAACGCTCTTTTGAGGCAATCAAAAGCCTCTTTGCATCTGTCATTAAAGTCAAACTCCACCTCCTTTTGCAACAAGTTGGACAGTGGAAGGGCTACTTTGCTAAAATCCCTTATAAAGCGCCTGTAGAATCCTGCATGACCAAGAAAAGATCGCACCTCTCGCACACAAGAGGGGTAAGGCAATTGTGAAATAACAGAAATTTTTGCAGGATCTACTTCAATGCCCTTATTGGAAATAATGTGGCCTAAAACTATACCTTTCTCAACCATAAAATGACATTTTTCAAAATTTAGAACAAGGTTAGTTTCAATGCATCTATTCAAAACTTTTTCCAAACTATTCAAACAACCATCAAAAGAGGATCCATATACAGTGAAATCATCCATAAACACCTCTATGCAATTTTCTAAAAAATCACTGAAAATACTAATCATGCACCGCTGGAAGGTACCAGGGGCATTGCACAGGCCGAAAGGCATCCTCCTATAAGCAAAAGTGCCGAAGGGGCAGGTGAATGTGGTCTTTTCCTGATCCTCAGGAGCAATAGTAATTTGCATATAACCAGAAAATCCATCAAGGAAACAGTAGTGGGATTTACCTCCCAGGCGTTCAAGCATCTGGTCAATGAATGGCAGGGGAAAATGGTCCTTTTTGGTAACCTGGTTCAGCCTCCTATAGTCAATGCAGACTCTCCAACTGTTCTGCACCCGAGTAGGAATCAGCTCCTCCTTCTCATTTCTGATCACTGTGAGACCAGTCTTTTTCGGGACTACCTGGACGGGACTCACCCATTGGCTGTCGGAGATAGGATAAATGATTCCAGCTTGCAAAAGCTTGGTTATCTCCTTCTTCACTACATCAATAATCACCGGGTTGAGTCTTCTCTGTGGCTGTCTTACTGGTTTAGCTCCATCTTCTAAATTTATTCGATGCATACATGTGGATGGGCTAATACCAGGAATGTCCGCCAGGGTCCAGCCTATAGCCTTCTTATGCTTCTTGAGAACTGACAACAACTTCTCCTCTTGCTCATCAGCAAGGGAGGCAGATATAATCACTGGAAAACTCTTGCTATCATCCAAGTAAGCGTATTTTAAATTTGATGGCAGAGGCTTCAATTCTGGTGTGGTCGGCTGGACAGTGGTAGACGGAGATGGTTTCTCAGCCTTTACCTCATAAAGAAAGTCAGAGGTATGTGTACTTCCTGAAACATGGTTAGTCCTATCTGACTCTATAAAATCAATCTCAAGAGGTAAAACACCACCACCAGGCATGCAATCAATATCACTCTCAGATTCACTCTCAGCATCAAATTCAGACATATGATCAAGTACAATTTCAGACTCAATGCATGAAGAGTGAGAGGCATGCAGATTAGAATAAAGATCAATCATGTATTCATCAACAACATGGTCAATTATTTCAGCACGAAATACAGAAAGATCTTCAGATGGGTATTTCATAGCATCCAAAATATTAAAATGAACAGTTATATCACCAAACTCCATGGACAGTGTGCCTGCATAAACATCTATCTTAGTTCTAGCAGTTTTCATAAAGGGTCTGCCTAGAATGATGGGAACTGATCCTTGAGAAAATCCATCTTCCATATTCAAGATATAAAAATCAACAGGGAAAATCAGTTCACCAACTCTAACTAAGACATCTTCTATGAAACCAACAGGATAGGCAACACTTCTGTTAGCTAAATGAATTACCACATCAGTTGACTGCAAGGGACCTAGAGATAGAGAATTAAAAATAGACAGAGGCATAACACTAACAGAAGCTCCTAAATCTAGCATGGCATTGTCAAACTTACTATTCCCTATGATACAAGGTATGCTGAATGTACCTGGATCTTTGCATTTTTCAGGAATTTGAGGAACAAATTTACCAATCAATGCGGAGACATTTCTGCCCATGCTAATCCGTTCACTTCCTTTAAGCTTCCGCTTATTAGTGCACAGCTCCTTCAAGAATTTGGCATATCTTGGAATTTGCTTTATTGCATCCAACAGAGGTATGTTTACCTCTACCTTTCTAAACGTTTCCAAGATCTCTTTCTCTGCCTCTTCCATTTTTTTGTTGGAAACTGCTCTTGGAGGGAATGGAAGAGGGGGAATGTGCTGCTTCTGCAAATCAGAATTACCTGTGGAAGAAGATTCACCTGCACAGAAATTGTTAGGTAAATTTTTGTCATCACCTTTTTCTGGAATAGAGTGAAGTTTGGCAGGTTCATTTGTAGATGAGGAAGGTGCTACGGGTTGAGGTCCTTGACATTGCTTTCCCGACCTCAATGAAATGGCACTGACATTTTTGGGATTTTGGACAGCTTGAGAAGGCAGCTTGTCAGAATTCTGGGACTGTTGTTGATTCAATTGGGTAGCTAATTGTCCTATCTGATTGGTTAAGCTCTGAATGGAGGCTCTGGTCTCTTGCTGAAACTGCATGTTCTGCATAGTCATTTGCCTCACAAGTTCTTCGAGGGAAGGTTGTGGAGGGGCCTCAACTGTTGGCTGTTTCTGGGGTTGTTGCTGTTGTTGGATTGGTGGAGGAATGTATGGTCTGCTTGGGCCAGCAGCATTTTGGAAGGAAGGAGCAGGCTGCTGTTGTTGCTGAGGGCTGGACCATCTGAGGTTAGGGTAATTCCTCCATCCAGGGTTGTATCTGTTGCTGGAAAGGTCATAATTGTTCTGCTGTGGTTGATTTTGCTGCTGAGGTTGAGGAGGTCTATTGTAAATATTTGCAGCATAAGCTTCAGGCTACTCAATTGCTCCAGGTTGCTGCATGGAAGGGCAAAGGTCTGTATGGTGGTCAGCAGAGGAGCACAAACCACAAACCCTTGCGACAGGTACAAATTTCTGATTCAAGGCCAGCTGGGTTACCAAGTTGACCAACGCATCCAGTTTGCCTTCAAGCTTCTTAGTTTCAGATGATGCAGATGGGTTTGTAGCTACCTCATGCACTCCTCTAATGACTATGGCATCATTTCTGGCGCTAAACTGCTGGGAGTTGGAGGCCATCTTCTCAATTAAATTTCTGGCTTCAGCAGGAGTCATGTCTCCAAGGGCTCCACCACTGGCAGCATCTATCATACTTCTCTCCATATTATTGAGTCCTTCATAAAAATATTGGAGAAGAAGCTGTTCTGAAATCTGATGGTGGGGGCAACTGGCACATAGTTTCTTAAATCTCTCCCAGTACTCATACAGGCTCTCTCCACTGAGTTGTCTAATACCTGAGATATCCTTCCTGATGGCTGTGGTCCTGGAAGCAGGGAAAAAGTTTTCTAAGAATACTCTCTTAAGGTCATCCCAGCTCGTGATGGACCTTGGAGCAAGGTAATACAGCCAGTCCTTTGCCACTCCCTCTAATGAATAAGGAAAAGCCTTCAGAAATATGTGATCCTCTTGGACATCTGGGGGTTTCATGGTGGAGCAGACAATGTGAAATTCTTTCAAATGTTTGTGCGGGTCTTCACCTGCAAGGCCATGAAACTTTGGAAGCAAATGAATCAGTCCAGTCTTAAGAACATATGGGACATCCTCATCAGGGTATTGGATGCACAAGCTTTCGTAGGTGAAATCAGGTGTAGCCATTTCCCTTAGAGTCCTCTCACGAGGTGGAGGTTGTGCCATGTTCTCAGAATGTGCAAAATCAGAATGCTCAGAATCAGAATGCTCAAAATTATAATGCTCAAGATCAGGATGTTCAAAATCACCAATAACAAAATGCACAGATTCACCAGTTATGGAATGCTCAGAATGATCAAAAGGTATAAAATGATGCCTAACTAATCTATGAAATGTCCTATCTATCTTAGGATCAAAGGGTTGTAAGTCAGATGGATTGCCTCTAGTCATACACTACATTCAGCATGCACACAACTAGTTGCCTTGTCATGTAAATAAAGGTGTAGGTTTGAACTACAGCTACCCTCAAATGATATCCAAATGACTTGAACTTTTGTGAGCAACCCTATAAAATGATGAGAAGATAGCACAAAAAATTTCAGACAAAACTTCAAAGTCTAACTATGAAAGCTAAAAATGGTAGGTTAAGAAAAATAAGTGAATAAAACTTGAAAAATAAAAAACTTTTGACAGAATCGCTTTTTTTTGGACGATGGAGACCTCAGCCGGCCGTAGCTGGCTACCATGGCGTAGGAAATTTTTTTCTACCCCAAATGCATATATAATAATTGCGATTCTGATAACCGGAGCAAAAGTTATGGCCGTTTGAAGTTTTGACAAACACAAAATTTGCTAGTTTTTTGGAACTTTCAAATCTGACAAAACTAAAGGCTCTAGCTATTTTTCCCACAAAATATGGATTAAAAGAAGTTACCACAAAAAAATTCAGCTAAAAATTACAACCCCAACTACAAAAACAAAAAATCCCAATTAATTCAGCATGGGTGGTCGCTAAAATCCGTCTCTAATTGATTTCTACTACTACTCTGTTTTTCCGCAAGCTGGTTTCTACTACTACTCTGTTTTCAAGCACAATCTTCACAGCAAAACACCCAAGACTGAAACAGGGGAAACGCTTAATGGTAAAACTGAAACAGAACACACATTAAACAAAATACCAGGACACTAATCAACACTAACACACATACTAACACAATACTAACAATTAAACATAAAACACGAAAGGATTAAACACACAACACTAGCTAGCTATTATGAACCTTTGGACACTACTCCCCGGCAACGGCGCCAAATTTGATCGAGGCCGTACCCGAATCAAATAAACATGAAAATGCAGTAACTAGGAAGTGATCCTAGGTCGTTTCCCAACGAGCAGTGACAAGCCAAATGTTCATAATATACTTGCAGTAACAGTAACGATGGGGGGGGGGGGGTTTGGTTGTTTGGTAATTAAAGAGCAGAACAAATAAAATGGAATACGAAACTACTAATACTAAAAACGGGTTGTTTCCTATGATTCAGAAGCCACTCTCTTATCCTCGGTTATGGAGAATTCGTCCCTAACAGTCAACCACTTAATCCAACCCTATTTCAATTTACTAAGCGAAAATCAACTTAGGGTTTTCAATACGTGATTAGGCACCACATACACCAGTTAGCCCTTCGTCCATTAAGCATGAACGCAAGTTAGGCTCAGAGGCAATTAATCGAACACGAAGCGTGCACTGATTAATATTCACGAAATTGGGATAACTGGTGAAGGGAAAACTGCCAGGAAACCACATTACAAACGAAACCTCAAAGAGAGTTGGGCTTCGTCCTCAAAAGGAAACAACACCAGAAAATCTAGCCTTCCATGGATTCAAACAGAAAACGCAAATGAAACATGAAGCAGAAACGTAAATGAACAAGAACGTAAATGAACAGAAACGTAAATAAACAGAAACGTAAATGAAAGTAGAAGAAGAAGCAAGAATGAACTCGTAATTAGAGGCAGAAAACGTAAAATTGCATTACGAACTCAGAAACGTCAAAACAGAAAAACAAAAACCCTAAAACAAAGCTCTGAATAATGAATAGCATAACAGAATAGAATCCCCTGCACGAATCCCAAGGCAGCTATTTAAAAAGAGTCACTCAAAGTCACTGGGCCCTATTTCAATACTCTGGCCCAAAACGAAATAAACACTGAACAACATAAAATAAAATTGCGAAATTTCCTAATTAGAAATTAACTAAGGTAAGCGCTGCTTTATTTGCCCTCTTCAAGTCCACAACCAAAATCCGGATTAAGCCCAATGTTTCATTAATTCCTGAAATTAGATTAAAAACATCAAATTAGCTAAATGAGCCCAAATAATAAAACTGCCTAATTAATTGACAATTAAGACCAATCAATAATTAAAATGGTGCAAAAAGGGTTTAGAAAATAGAAGAAAATGATGGCACATCAGTTGGACCTTAAAAATGATCCATTTTACTTAGTGAGAAATTGAAATGACAAACTTCAAAAGCCTATTTTTTATGGACGAGCTTGACTAGGCGAGTTGATTTTAGCCTTAGTTTCACTTTAGTTATTAATCAATTCGATTAAGAATGAGAAATCCCAAAGAGAAAACGTCCAATTGATTTTCCGCTTTATTTTGCTAAAAGATGTTTTTTTTTTATTATTATATTGTTTTTTACCTCTTTTTGATTTCCAACGTGGTTACGGCACGACCGAACGGTCGGAATTTATTTTAACCGAAGTTAACGGATAACACAATTCAAATGTTCGGTGGAAATTGATTTTATTTTTAAGTTAAGCGAGAAATGACTTAAGTAAAATGGCTTAAGCACGTCAACAGGGGGTATAAAAAGTAAACAAAACGAGAATAAAAATGCACGAAACACAATGTGGACCACTACGGGTACATAGAATGAATCAAAAAGCTTGGTTCGAGGTACTTACCCGTTGAAGATCGAAGAACGATGAAGAACGAATGAAGAACGTCGAAGAACGGTTGAAACCTTTGCGAAATTCTTCACGGAAAACGTTATAGAAACGTTTCGGAAGCGCCTCGGCTTAGATTTTCTTCACGGAAACAATTTTTCCAAGCAAATTCGAAAGAGAGAGAAGTGCCTAAGGGGCTGAACCCTTTTCTTCTTCACTTTCTCCCCTATTTATAGCAAAATAGGGGAGGTGGTTGCCGCCCAGCTCGCCCAGGCGAGCCAGGTTGCTTCCTCCAGAAGCAACAGCCTTCTGGAGGAATATTCTGGAGGGCCCAAGTGGGCCTGGGTGCTATTTGCACCCCCATTTTTACTAAGTACACCTCCCTCTGCCTTTTTTTGGTGATTCTTTTTTCGTAAAGTTACGGAAACTTACGAATTTCGTAACGATACTTGTTTTCTTTCCGTAATGTTACGGAACCTTGCGGATTACATAATCATCCCCTTTTTGACTTACGGAATGTTACGGAGTCTCACTTAATTATGCAACGATGCTTCCATTTGATTTCCGGTGTGTCACGGAAACTTACGGATTGTGCATCAATATTTTTTCGGTTTTCCGGCAAGTCCTGGAATTTCACAAATTGCCTAATGATGGGTGCCAAGCACCTCACAAGGACCAAAGAAAGGTCGCATGTCATCAAGCAAAGGTCCCTTGACGAAATTAGGGTATGAAAGTTGCCCCTCTTTACTTGTCTTTTATTGGAGATAAAAGGAAAGTAAAGATAAGACACTAATTTCGTTCCTCTCGATTTGACGAGAGTCGCGGGTGACCATAAAATCTCCACATGCAAATGACTTGTTGTTCCCGGAATTTCACAAATTGCCTAATGATGGGTGCCAAGCACCTCACAAGGACCAAAGAAAGGTCGCATGTCATCAAGCAAAGGTCCCCGGACGAAATTAGGGTATGACACTAATTTCGTTCCTCTCGGTTGACGAGAGTCGCGGGTGACCATAAAATTTCCGCATGTAAATGACTTGCTGTTCCCGAAATTTCACAAATTGCCTAATGATGGGTGCCAAGCACCTCACAAGGACCAAAGAAAGGTCGCATGTCATCAAGCAAAGGTCCCCGGACGAAATTAGGGTATGACACTAATTTCGTTCCTCTCGGTTGACGAGAGTCGCGGGTGACCATAAAATTTCCGCATGTAAATGACTTGTTGTTCCCGGAGGAACAAAAGGTGCAGAAGACTATGTCAGTCTCTGCATGCTATCAAGCGTTCTGTCTTACAGATAGCAAAAGAATGTTTATACGGATAACCACTCGGGTATTTCTGCCCGTCAGCATGACTCAAAAGTCAATGTGACAGATCTTGTAAGTGCGGAAGATGATGTAAATCTCCGCATGTCAACGGGCTTGTCGGCCGCGATTGACGAAGGGTGCAGAATGGCCACATTGGCCGCTGCTTGTCATCGGGCCCGCCACCTCTGGATGACAAAAGGGTGTGGATAATCGTAAGGTATCTCCGCGTGTCATCGGGCCCGCCGCCTCTGGATGACACAAGGGTGCAGAATGACCAAATTTTGTCTCTGCGTGTCATCGGGCCCGCCGCCTCTGGATGACAAAAGGGTGCGGATAACTGTAAGGTATCTCCGCGTGTCATCGGGCCCGCCGCCTCTGGATGACACAAGGGTGCGGATAACCGTAAGGTATCTCCGCGTGTCATCGGGCCCGCCGCCTCTGGATGACACAAGGGTGCAGAATGACCAAATTTTGTCTCTGCGTGTCATCGGGCCCGCCGCCTCGGGATGACAAAAGGGTGCGGATAACCGTAAGGTATCTCCGCGTGTCATCGGGCCCGCCGCCTCTGGATGACACAAGGGTGCGGATAACCATAAGGTATCTCCGCGTGTCATCGGGCCCGCCGCCTCTGGATGACACAAGGGTGCAGAATGACCAAATTTTGTCTCTGCGTGTCATCGGGCCCGCCGCCTCTGGATGACACAAGGGTGCAGAATGACCAAATCTTTTCTCTGCGTGTCATCGGGCCCGCCGCCTCTGGATGACAAAAGGGTGCGAATAACCGTAAGGTGTCTCCGCGGGCTACCAGCTCTTGGGTCATGGTAACAGAAAGCAGTGTGGTCGACAAAAGCGAGGCTTTTGCTCCTACGTATCCTCCAATGAGGAACTCAGACCTACGTAGTTCTGGATAACTTGTGAGACTTAAAAAAGTCCTGGTGTTTTCTTCACTAAAAATGCAAACATGCTTTAGTAAAGAGACAAATATTCCAACTGATTAGAGCAGCATATGCTTTTTTTTTTTTTGAGTGAAAAGAACAATGCGTTTACCGGGGAAGGAGAGTATGTTGATGAAATCCCCCATAACCATAAATGAGATTTTGGATGTTAGCATTTCGTTTCTAAATGACCATTTAGAGGAAACACTGGGTTCGACAAAAATAGAAGAAACCACTCAAAGTGTATCAATCTCGCACAGGTAAGTGTTTCATCCTAATTCCGAACCATAGATATGTCATGACTTGACTTTGCAAATTATTTCCTATCAAATCAAAAATTACATGCGTGATCATGGATCAATAGGACTTCCCTTGGGAATGGGTTCTTTTAGCGGGTTTTTCGGCTTTTGTGTGTTTTTTTGGCTTTTGATTTTTTGTTGGCTTTTTCCTTTTCTGTTTTTGTTTAGTGCGGGGCGAAAAAGTCGCTAGCGCACTGATTCTGGTTGGCAATTAAAGGGAGAAGACCCTTTTAGGTCATGGTTTCCTTTCCTTCTTTTTGTTCATTTGGTGACAATTTTGTATTGTTCAGATATTGTCTGGTCTAAAGACCTCTCTGCACATTTCTTCTGGTTTCTTTGACCAGGAGCTTTCTTCTTTTCTTTCTTTACTTTCTCCCATTCTTTGGTTGGGAATTTTCTTTCTTTTCTTTTTTTCTTTCTCCCTCTCTTTGATTGGGAATTTCCTTGCTTCCTTTTTTCCTTTGATTGGAAACTTTCCTTCTCTTTTTCTTTGATTGGAAATTTCCCTTCTCTTCTTTTTTGCTTCCGAGGGTAAGGATTGACATTCTCACCCTGGGTCAAGGTTTATGGTGAGTCAGGATTTTGGCTCAAGACTTGTAGAATGGCTAGGCATGGTACATGTCAGGGTTTGGTTTGGTTCAAGGATAAAAGGGATGCCCCACATTATTTCCATGACACAAATGCAAAAATGATGATTTGGAAACTTCTTGCAAAACTGGTCATGCATGCACCTATGTGGACACTCAAGTGTCAAACTTTTATGGTCATGTGATGCTAGGGCTCAGGATTTATTTCCTCTATTTTAAATCAACCCAATGTTTTCCAAAATATGTTCTTTTATCAATTTGTGCATTCATCCGAGTCCATTTCGAGCGTCCGGGAAAACTTCACAGCATTCACCCTTTAGGTGTATACACATTTTTTTCAAAAACTAGTTATGATCAGTGAATTTTTTCAAAGAAAAGTTGGAAGTCATCTCTTTTCAAAAGCATGTCGGTTTTTCAGCTAGACAACTTATTTTTCTTTTCTTTTTCCTCTCTTTTTTTCTTAATTGCTCTTTTTTCCTTATTTGCTCTCTTTTTCTTATTTTCTCTCTTTTTCCCTTTTTTAATTTTTATTTTTATTTTTATCATGATTTTTGTTTGTTTTATTATATATTTTTTTTTGACGATGTTCCTAAACGAAGAACTCTACACGGTTCCAAAATTTCAAGCATCATTGATAGTAATGATATATAAACAGTAACGCAACAATCCAAACAAAAATGTATGCGCTGTACAAATGACAATCGAAACAACAAAAACAAACATTAGTCTCTCAAGTCAAAACAATAACATAGCATAAAAATGATAAAAAGAAATATGAAAGAAAACATGAATCTGGGGATCTCCCAGTCACGTATCTCCACTCCCTCCCAAGAAGTCAAGCAAATCGGCCATCTCCTCGTCCTCGTGGGCCTCTTCTCCACCGCCGGGAGCTTCTGGGGGTGCCTCTCCTGCTTGGGCCTCGGGCCAATCTCCGGGCCATGCGACCTCTGCCCTGAACTGGTTTGGAGTAGGGCATGAAAAAGAAGCGAAGCCCTGGCTCTGCATGCTGAGGCTCATCTGGTACAGACAATCATGGGTCTGTACATGTGCTCGGTGGTTGGCCGCCTGCTGGCGAACCAAATGCCGTAAATACTGCTCCATGTCAAATGCCCCAGCCTGGCCAGCCTGATGAGGTGGTGGTGGCGCGCCTGCGGCCTGTGGAGCATCACCCTGAGCCTGTCTCTGGGTACAGTACTTCTCAATAAAAGCCCGGGTGATGGGCGGCCGAATTACCTTGGTAGGTGCAACGGGGACTCCGAATGACTGGCAGAGTCCTGTGATCAGCGAGGGAAATCCCAGGGCCCTGTTGGACTTATCTGGATCCAAAGGATGCCTGGTAGGCGCCATACCTGCAAAAATATAAATGGCATCAGTGATTAACTGAGCCACATGGACACTCATCCGCGTCAGGATGGCGTACACCAGCTGACACTTCGGCAGGGGGAGGTCGGAATTATGATCGCTGGGCAGGATGTTGCTGAGGAGCAACGTCATCCATATCTGGGTCAGGGTGGTCATGTTGGTACGCATGATTCGCACTCGCCTCCCTGCAGCAGTCCAGGCAAAATCCTGCCCCGGTATACATAGCAGCTGGGCGATGGCCTCCTCATCGAACCCATCAGACCGGTTCCTCCTCTGGCCATACTCACATTCCTGGCCCTCTTCCAACACCAACGGATATCCCAGGAGCTGGCCGATAGCGTCGGCATCAAACGGGATCCACTGACCCCTTACCCAGGATCTCATGTCACGCACGCCCTCCTCTGTTGGCCAAGCATTGGCATAAAACTCAAGGACTATTTCTGGATCGAACTTGGCCATGGGAGTAACCAGTGATGCCCACCGCCGGCGCCCTATTTCCTCCTGGAAATCAGTATACTCGTCGTCCCTGAGCTGGACGCGTCGCTCCCGGAGAAACGACCATCCCTTGATGGCCTCGAAGCGCTGCTGGTGTACAGCGCTCCTAAAGCGGTGACTGTCGTACTCCGGAGCGAAACTAGTTCCTTCGGCCGCCTTATCCTTCCTGGACCTCTTTGAGGCAAGCTTCCTCGGGGCCATTCCTGCGAAGGCAAACATTTGGAAAGTTAGTTTTTACCAAGAAATGCTACCCTTAAAACAGAAATGGCATACAACCCCCTCCAATAAATACAAACATCAATGTAAATTTAGAGCAAGCTTATGCGCATACTTCTTCACGAACGTTCACTTGCACAAGACATTCTTATAACTAAGAAAAATGCACCCATATACAATCAAGGCACCTTCGTTACCTAGATTATTTACATGTACTTCCAAGGTGTATTTGTTACCTACATCACACACATTTCCTTTGCTAAATTCACATACATGCATACTCTAAGCACTTTGGCTATCAAAAATTGCATACGTGCACATCTTTGTATTTCTAATACCTATACATACACAAACTTCATGATGAATCTTGACTATCTACACAATAAGGTGCTACATTTCATGCTTTTTTTTTCAAGTGTTTTTTTACTACCTAAAGCCGCATGCAAATTCAAGTATATTTTCTTTTGCTCACTAAAATTGTATTCAAATTAAAAGGTATTTTTGTAATGTATTTTCTTTACATAACATGCAACATATTTATAGATTTTTGTGAGACATTTTGACTACCAAAAATTATATGTACATACATCCAAGTATTTTGCTACCATACCCAAAGTGTAAATTGCCAAAGGTATTTTGCTACCTATTCTAACCTACACATTTATGATGAGCAAAATTCCTAACCATCTAGGCATAGGGAAAATATTGTAGCGTGGCCTATAGCTGATTGCTGGCCAAAAAGGGTAACTTTACCCAACATGCACCTCCTCTTGTGTTCTTTTGCATAAAAACTTTGGTTCCTAGGCCTAGGATATATGTGGGGCAATCACTCTAGCCTTTTACGGGAATGAATGCACGTCCCAAAAAAATAGAAAATATGTGCAAACCAAAATGCCCCATGGGTTGTTTCCTTACAAAAGTCACGCGCTAATGCCATTGAGGCATTTCACCGAACACTTGGTGGGCGCGCGTTTAGGCATCAATAGCAAGAGAACGGGGACAATGTGGCATGTCCCATTGTTTCAAAATGCATTATAGGCCTAGGGCCATCCCATACAAACCCCCAATTCAACCTAATCAAGCAAGAAAACAAACCAAAATTGCCCCACATATTTAAGCACATTCCCACAATTTAGAGCACCAAAAGGAGATCAAAATACACCAATGAAAAGCTAGAAAGCTTAGGGATGGAACACTTACTTGTTGGTGATGAACAAAAGCGCAAAAACGGAATCAAAAAATGCGAAAAATGATGACCCTAGGGCTGCAAACTCGTCAATCCCGTGGGTATGGCTTTTGAAAGGGGGAAAAGAAGTTTTTGAATGCAAAAACGTCCCCCCTTTCGTCATTCTTATAATTTGGTGCAGGGGTGGCTCGCCCAGGCGAGCTAACCTGCATTTTTTTTTTGAGAGGAACATTAACCATGTCCCCTCCTTCCTTATGGTTTAGCGTCTTGCTTAACTTGAACTTACTTAAGTTAGAGTTAGGCATTGATTACTTATTTTTAAAACAAACAAAAAGTAAAAGAAAACTGCGAATACAAAGGATACGGGGCTGCCTTGCAGCGACGTTCTCCGCTTGCTTAGCATGGAGAAAGGGGCGACGATCAGTCGGTCGTGACCCCATCCCCACTTGCATCCGTTCCTATGTACCTGCAAGTAAGAAACAACCTGGTGTGGCCAATCTTGGCCGCATCGCTATCTTACCTTGATTGGTTTCTGCTGTTCATGTTTTGTCTCTACCCTAGAAGGTAGCTCAAGATGATCCTGCCCCTGTTTCACCACAACAATATGCATGCGTATACGTATGCGTATGCATGAATGTTTTCAAACGCAGCAAATTTTAGGGAAAGTTGGTTCAGGTTCAATTCTAATTAAGCGCTTGGGGCATCCCATGAACTGAGCGGAAGGGCTCAGGTGATCACAAATCAACGCAAGGTTTGAAACTAACGTGAGGACTAAAGCCTCGAATCCACGTTCATTTCTTTGAAAGATTGTAACGAGAGATACAACAGACAGGAAATCCCTGGGGGAAATCTAGAAAATGCATAAAGATAAAGAACATGCAGCGACATCCTTAATTGCCCCAGCTTCTAAGCATAATATCGTTTGACGACATCAGAATTCCCGGGTGAAGGTAGCTCTTCGCCATCCATGTTGGTAAGCACCAGGGCTCCTCCGGAAAAAGCCCTCTTCACAACAAAAGGCCCTTCGTAGTTCGGGGCCCATTTCCCTCGATTGTCCTTGACAGCATGGAACATTTTCTTTAGCACAAGGTCTCCCTCATGGAACTTGCGCAAGCGTACTTTCTTGTCGAATGCACTCTTCATTCTTTGCTGGTACACGCGCCCATGACTCATGGCTGTTAAGCGCTTACCCTCAATGAGGTTGAGCTGGTCATAGCGCGTTTGAGCCCACTCTGATTCCTTTAATCCGGATTCTGCCAAGATCCTTAATGACGGGACTTCTACCTCAAACGGTAACACAGCCTCCATCCCATATACCAATGAGAACGGCGTTGCCCCAGTTGACGTTCGCACTGAAGTTCGGTAACCGTGTAACGCGAATGGGAGCATTTCGTGCCAATCCTTGTATGACACGGTCATCTTTTGGATAATCTTTTTGATATTCTTATTGGCCGCTTCCACGGCTCCATTCATCTTTGGCCGGTAGGGTGTGGAATTGTGATGCTGGATTTTAAACTCCTCGCACATTTCCCCCATCATCTTGTTATTCAGGTTGGTGCCGTTGTCCGTGATAATCTTCCTTGGCAAACCATATCGGCAGATGATCTCTTTCTTAATGAACCTGACCACCACATTCCTCGTGACATTGATATATGAAGCCGCCTTGACCCACTTGGTGAAATAATCTATCGCTACGAGGATGAAGCGATGACCATTCGAGGCCTTGGGCTCAATGGCCCCGATGACATCTATTCCCCACATGGAGAAAGGCCAAGGGGCGGACAGGACATTCAGAGGATGTGGTGGAGCATTGACATTATCTACGAATGCTTGACATTTGTGGCATTTCCTCACATGGACATAACAATCACTTTCCATGGTAAGCCAGTAATAACCTGCTCTTAGGATCTTCCTGGCCATAGCATGCCCGTTGGCGTGTGTTCCAAACGAGCCCTCATGGACTTCCTCGATCATGTGATTTGCCTCCTTGGCATCCACACACCGCAGGAGTGTCATGTCGTGATTTCTCTTATACAGTATGCTTCCGCTCATGAAGAAACCGGCTGCCAACCTTCTCAATGTCCTTTTATCATTGTCGGAAATCTCTGGCGGGTATTCTTTGCTTATGACATATCGCTTGATGTCGAAATACCAAGGCTTTCCGTCCCGTTCCTCTTCCACTTGGCAACAATGCGCGGGTTTGCCACGACACCAAAATTCAATGTAGGGTAGATCCCCGTGCGGTGTTAGCTGGAACATAGACGCCAACGTAGCAAGTGCATCCGCCATTTGATTTTCCTCGCGGGGAACATGATGGAAGGAGATCTCATCGAAGGTCTTAGCCAATTCCTTGATATAGGCTTTGTAGGGTATCAGCTTGGGATCTCTAGTTTCCCATTCCCCTCTCAGCTGATGGATTACCAACGCTGAGTCGCCGTACACCTTGAGTAGTTTGGCATTGGAGTCAATTGTTGCCTGGACGGCTAGGGCACATGCTTCATATTCGGCCATGTTGTTGGTGCAGTCGAATCCTAGCCTGGCTGTGAAAGGTACACATTGATTGTCTGGAGAGACCAACACTGCCCCAACACCATGACCTAAAATGTTTGACGCTCCGTCACACCATACGGTCCATTTGTCCCGATCTTCGTCCAATTTTTCCTCAAACAAGGCCATGATGTCCTCATCCGGGAATTCAGGATGCATGGGCTGGTAGTCGTTAAGAGGCTGTTGAGCCAAATAATCTGCTAAGGCGCTTCCTTTTATCGCCTTTTGGGTGACGTAGACTATATCAAACTCGGATAGCAAGACTTGCCACCGGGCGATTCGTCCCGTGAGAGCTGGCTTTTCAAAGATGTACTTAACCGGGTCCATTTTGGATATCAACCAGGTAGTATGGCTCAGCATGTACTGCCTTAGGCGATGGGATGCCCATACTAAAGCACAACACGTTCTTTCGAGCAAGGAGTAATTCATCTCACAGGTCGTGAACTTCTTACTTAGGTAGTAAACAGCGCGCTCTTTCTTCCCAGATTCGTCATGTTGCCCCAGCATACACCCCATTGACTCGTCCAAGATTGTCATGTACAAAATGAGAGGCCTTCCAGGTACTGGTGGCATAAGCACGGGAGGATTCATAAGGCACTTTTTGATCCTTCCAAAAGCTTCTTGGCAATCCTTATTCCAGCGATCAGTTTGGTTTTTGCGTAAGAGTTTGAACAACGGCTCACAAATGGCGGTGAGCTGTGATATGAATTTGGCAATATAATTCAAGCGTCCCAGGAAACCTCGGACTTGCCTCTCTGTACGGGGTTCTGGCATCTCAAGGATAGCCTTCACCTTTTCGGGGTCTACCTCTATCCCTTTCTGGCTTACAACGAAACCAAGCAATTTCCCTGATTTGACCCCAAAGGTACACTTAGCGGGGTTCAACCTTAATTGATATTTCTTAAGCCTTTCGAACAACTTCCGCAGGTTGACAAGGTGTTCTTCCTCGGATTTAGATTTAGCAATTATGTCGTCCACGTAGACCTCGATCTCTTGATGCATCATATCATGGAACAAACCTACCATGGCCCGTTGATAAGTTGCCCCGGCATTCTTGAGTCCAAAGGACATCACCTTGTAATAGAACGTCCCCCACAGGGTGACGAAAGTAGTCTTTTCCATATCCTCGGGCGCCATCTTTATCTGATTGTAACCAGAGAAACCGTCCACGAAGGAAAATAAAGCAAAATTGGCCGTGTTATCTACGAGGATATCGATGTGTGGTAAAGGAAAATTGTCCTTGGGACTGGCCCGATTCAGGTCCCGATAATCCACACACATTCGTACTTTCCCATCTTTCTTAGGAACCGGTACGATGTTGGCAACCCATTCTGGATACCGAGCGACGACCAGAAATCCAGCGTCAAATTGCTTCTTCACTTCTTCTTTTATCTTCAAGGATGTTTCGGGCTTCATCCTTCTCAGTTTCTGTTTTACCGGGGAACACTCGGGATTTAAAGGTAATCGGTGCTGTACAATGTCAGAACTCAAACCGGGCATATCTTGGTATGACCAAGCAAAGATGTCTTGGTAGTCTTTTAGCAGGATTATTAATTCTTCACGGATAGGTGCGGTAATACCTGTACCTATCTTTACTTCCCTTTTTCCACTGCCAATTCCTAAGTCTACCAGCTCTGTTTCTTCTTGATGAGGCCCCATTTCTTGGTCCTCATGGGCGACCATTCTTTCTAATTCTGGGGGAAGTCCCACATCCTCGTTTCCTTCATCTTTCGTTTGATTCATTTCTTGCTCGAAGTCGATAGGCGGGTCCCAGGTATTAGTACCTTCGGGGGACTCGTCATCGGATCTGCCGTTTCAGAAAAAGAAGTAAACATGCAAATGAATGAAAATGGGTAGAGACGTAGGAACAGATGAAGAAAGATCCTTGTATTATAAATTCAAAAACAAAAGACACAAAGCCTTAACAAAAGGAAAAACTCTAAAGCCTAGGCCCAACTATAGAGCTTTTAAAACCATAAAGGTTTACATTATGCTCGTTGCGTAAATGCCGGGGCGTTCCTCCACTCGCCAATTTCCCAGCTGGAAATCAGGAGGGCATGGTCGTACCAAATCCAATGTACTCGGAACATCATCTTCGCATATTGCGACCACTTGACCTTTGTCTTCCAGACCTGCGCTTATCAAGCTTCTGCTTATGTGGCAGGGCGGGCTACCTTCACTTTCTTGTCTCCAACGCGAGCTTTGACCACTGCTCTTCCTTCCCGCGATGCTTCTTTTCATGTCCGCCTGAGTGGGCTTATAGCCTAAACCATACTTCCCACGATTTCCTTGGGCATTTATCAGGCTAGTTATGCCGCCGTTGTCTTTGCCTAAACCCATTCCGGGTTCATAACCGTTCCCCAACATAACTCGGGCCATCATTACTGCTGCATCGGACAGACAAGGCTGCCCAGAGAGGGAGTCCACAGAGGAAATGCTGACCACCTCAAAAGACTGGAAAGCGGTTTCTAACGATTCTTCTGCGGCTTCCACATAAGGCATAGAGGATGGGCAGCTCACCAAGATGTCTTCCTCGCCTGACACGATGACCAAGTGCCCCTCCACTACGAATTTCAACTTTTGGTGGAGCGTAGAGGGCACAACTCCCACTGAGTGGATCCACGGGTGCCCCAACAGACAGCTGTAGGAGGGGTTAATATTCATTATTTGGAAGGTGACTTGACAGGTGTGAGGGCCTATTTGTACTGGGAGATCGATCTCTCCCCTAACCTCTCGGCGAGTGCCGTCGAAGGCACGAACCACCATTGAACTCGGCTTTAAGTGGGAAGCATTGAATGGTAACTTCTCCAAAGTGCTTTTAGGCATCACCTTTAAACTGGAACCATTATCGATGAGCACCTTGGCTACGATATGGTCCATACACTTGACTGATACGTGTAAAGCCTTATTATGCCCTCTCCCCTCAGCGGGGATTTCTTCTTCGGCGAAGGCAAGATAGTTGTTGGCAGTGATATTGTTGACCAGCCCTCCGAAACCTTCTACCGAGATATCTTGGGCCACATGGGCCTCGTTCAGAACTTTTACTAGCAGAGCCCGATGAGGCTCGGAGCTCATAAGTAACTCCAACAGCGAGACCCTGGCCGGGGTTTTGTTGAGCTGTTCGATAACCTTGAATTCGCTTTGCTGAATTATCCGGAGGAACTCGCTGGCTTCCTCTAGCGACACCTCCTTTTTACCATCCTTTTTCTCCGGGGGGCCCTTTGCCGGGATATCTTTATTCGAAGCGTGGGGTGCTTCGCCATCTTGTTCCTCCACCACTTTTCCTTTTCCCTTGACGTCCGCGGGTTGGACTGGTAGGTCCGGAGGTGCGAACACACGACCACTACGGGTCACACCACTCAGTCCCGTGATATTTATTACTTTAGCTGACAACGAGCTGACGTTGGTGGCTTCTTCTTCCTTCTCCCTCGGAGGTGTATATCTCCATGGTACTGCGTGGCTACTTTGGTATGGGAAAGGAACAGGTTTGGCTACTAAGGGGTGTCCGGGCTTTTGCGAAGCTGCGCTTTTGGTGAAGTATATCACCAAGGGTTTGGGCTTCGCAACACTGTTCCCGTCCGTGGACTGCATGCATATATGCTGCTCTTCTTTTCATTCACTGCCGACTTCTAGTCGACCTTGATCTATCATCCGCTGTAACAACTCCTCTACTCCCAAACACGTCTCCATGTCATGCAGCTCGCCGGAATGTAGCAAACAGGAATCCTCCTTACACCCACTATGGGGAATCACACCTCCTTTTTGTAGGGCCTCAAAGATAAACCTCCTAGGGGTTGCCACATCCCTTAAAGGTTTAGACCTGTGCGGCCTATCGGACTCGACGGCATTAACCACTCCCCTTCCATGATTGGCGAGCGGGTTGGTTCTCACATTGGGCCGATCCTCTTGGAAAGTCAGCCATCCAACATCCATTAAATGTTGGACCTTGTATTTAAGGGCCAAGCATTTTTCAATGGAATGCCCCGGGACACCCCCATGGTACTTGCAGGTTGCGTTAGGGTCATACCACTTCGGGAAAGGGGGTTCGAGGACCCTTCCGGGAGTTACCACGGCCAAATGATTGGCGATGAGGGATGGCAAAAGGTCTTCGTACGTCATTGGGAGTGAGGTGAATTCCGGAAATGGCCTCGGAGGGAAATTCCTTGTCGTGTTGGAATTACCGGCCGGGCGAGTCGTGTTTGGAGTTGGAACTTGGGGAGCTTCCCTCTGGGTGAGTGCCTTAGGCTGCACGGGTGTTGAACTAGAGGCGTTCCCGGTATGAGCCGAGAAGCTCGGGTGATGTTGCGCGTACTGATGGGTACCATGAGGCGTTTGCTGGGGTTTGACCCACGCGGGTGTTGAAGAGACGGCATGGGCATCTCCTTCCTTCCTTTTTGCCCCTGTTGCCCCGATTCTTTTGGCATTCGCATTTGTGGAGGAAACGTAATCAAACTTTCCTCTTTTCAATCCTACCTCGATTCTTTCCCCGGCAAATACTAGATCCGCAAAGCTGAACGGCATGTAACCTACTAACTTCTCATAGTAGAACACTGGCAGAGTGTCTACCATCATGGTGATCATCTCTCTCTCAACCATGGGAGGAGCTACTTGTGCCGCCAAATCCCTCCACCGCTGCGCATATTCTTTAAAGGTTTCACCCTCTTTCTTGAACATATTCTGCAGTTGAGTGCGGTCGGGAGCCATATCAGAATTGTACTGATACTGCCTTAGGAAGGCAGTAATCAGATCCTTCCAAGTACGGATACGGGAAGCTTCCAAATTAGTGTACCACACTACCGCGGCTCCGGCCAAGCTATCTTGAAAGAAGTGTATTAATAGCTTTTCATCCTTAGAGTGGGCGCCCATCTTACGGCAGTACATCTTGAGATGGTTTTTGGGACAAGTCGTCCCTTTATACTTGTCAAAGTCCGACACTTTGAACTTCGGGGGAATAACAACATCGGGTACTAAGCAAAGATCCGTCATGTCTGCGAACGGATAGTCCCCAAATCCTTCCACGGCCCTCAATCTTTCCTCAAGGAGATCGAGCTTCCTCCTTTCTTCAGTTGCTGGGGGCGGTCCTTCCGTGGACAAAACTATTGGTGGTGCCGCGATGTTGGGTTGAGGCAACGTGCCTGGTGCCAGCCCTTCGGGGATCGGGGGATAGAACTCAACATCCCTTCGAGCATAGTCTTGAGGGTCTTTGTGGACTTCGTCGGGCTATTGAGGAGGCTCTCTTTCAAGGACGGGAGAAGCAATGTGGCCCGCATCTTCTTGCAAGACGGGTGGTGAGTAGTTGGGCGGCAATCCATAAGGGTAAGCCGCTCGGTTGTATCCCAGGTGAGGGCTGCCATCGTGCCCCAGTGTGTCCCTTCCCCATCCTACTATGTTTGAGGGAGGATGGTGCGCAGTTGCCAAGAGAGTCGGGTCTGCTTCGGCAGCCGAACTGACAGCGGCAACGGTGGCCGCGTTCTTCTCTATGAGCTGCTTCATACTTAACATGGCCTCCATCATGGAGGCCATTTGTTCTTTCAGAGCCGACATGTCGGCTTTCATCTGTTCCTGTGTTTCCTCTTGATCACCCATCGTTCTAGATTTGGATCTGGTGCGATAGGGATGCCTTGTGGCGCGTTTAGTTATGGTGGTTTTCCCTAAAAAACCAAACGTGAGGAGTGGGTAAAGAAAAAATGCATGCTAGAGATGAAATGTAGGAGTGATTTGATTTGCACAAGCTTTTTGGAGTAGAAACATGGGACCAACTCATTTTATTTCAAAAAGAAAGTCGTATCTAGTCAAGGTCTGAGAGACCATACAAGTTTCCTAACGATTTCTAATTATGTGGGCCATTAAGTCTATCATATGCTGACAATAGCCGAGAAGCCCATGAATCTCTTCGGGGGCGGAGTAGGTGTCTGCCATCGCCTTGGCCTTGGCTAACAAGCGGGGAAGTTCTTGACTCCCGTTCAAGGTAAGAGCAAACCGATCCATCCACATGGTTGCCTCTTGGTGTAAAGAGTCGATCACCCTTCCTCTAGCCTCTTTTTCCACGTATACTTGAGCATACTCGTCCGCGATTCTATGCTCGTGGGCCGTGGCTAGACCTAACTCTTCTTGGTACTTGGCGATGATAGCTAGCATGTTGGTCTCCGTCTCGCATAAACGCTGAGACAAGCTTCTTTTGGACCTTGAACAAGCAACTAACTCCTCTTTTAGAACCATGCTATGTGCTCGCGACTGGTCCCTCTCTTCCCTTCGCAGCTTGAGTTCACTATTGCTACCCCATAGAGCTCCGCGAAATTTATTCCGGCCATACTCATCCTTGCGAGCCCTCTTGGTCTCTTGTTCAAGGGCTCTTGCGGTAATTGCATTCTCTTCCCGTAACCCGGCACACTCCTTCCGAATGTGTGTTGCGGCCAACTTGAACTTCTCCTTGGAAAAATTCGCCTTTCCTAACTCACTTTTGAGAGCTTGGACTTCTTCGTCCTCTTCCGGTGCTTCAAAACTCTCTTCGCTGACGACTTTTAACTTGGCGAGCCAATCTAAACCTCGTATATGAACTTTCAGCCATTCATGGTAGCCACCAATGATGCCATTACGAATGCCTCTAAGTTCTTGATCTTTCCTTAACGGGGTTTCCCATGCCTTATGGATTCTTTGTATAGTCTTGGAATTTTGTGCGCCGAAATCCCTCACAAGGAAAGGAGACATGCTTTCTTCCGTCGGTGCTCCCCTCATGGGGTACCCTAGTTGTCTTATAGCGAGTGCGGGATTGTAGTTAATACAACCCCCCGTTCCTACCAGCGGAATGTGTGGGTATCCTCCACATGAGAAAAGGACTCCTTCTTTTCCTTCCTTCCATCGGGGGAACCAACTGATTGTTCTACCTCCTATCCCAGCCAAAAGCTGGTCCCAATCTATTCTCCTCTTTTCAGTACACGAGCGATGGCTCAGGAGCGGACATGGATGTCTTGTGTCTTGTTGGAACAAGTGCGAAACCAACCAAACACAGAGGGCGGGCAAGCAACAGATGATCCGTGCGCTACTCTTTTCGCACCTTCGGTCAAATGTGTCAAATAGATCTGCCAAGACAGTTACCGTTCCGAGTCTGTTTTATGCAGTCCAAACCTCTTGCTGAATCCTTGACCACAGTTGCAATTCTGCTCAAAGAGGGGAGACACCCGGATGAAAGATATGGTTTTCTTCCCCCGAGAGGACATCCTAGAATTTCCTCAAATTCTTCAATGGTTGGTACTAATTGGAAGTCTCTGAATGTGAAGCATCTCAAAGGCTGGTCGTAGTATTGGGTGAGTGATGCAATGGCTTCTATGGATACCTCTGCTAAGGTCAACTCTAAGATCTTTCCGTAAGTCTTGCGGAAAGCTTGCATTTGGAGAAGTTCCATCAACCGCCCTAATTCCTTGATGCTGGTGGTATCTAAGCTTTTAACCTTGACTTGGTAGAACCTCTTGCCGATTTGATTTGTTCCCATGCTTGCTAAAGTGAGACAAAAGCTGGTGCAAATCAAAACTCCGATATCTCATGGGTGGAATGGATGAATGCATGAAGGAATGCATATAACACAGATGCAATCTAGGAATGCGGGGGTCCGGGGAATTCGTCCCCTTCTTAGACACAACGTCTAGGGGTAGCAAAGTGCCCCAACGTACGTTTTTAAGAAGGCGACACGGACCCTCCGTTGGTTTGTTTACACAAGGGATCAAGACAGAACCCATATGCGATGCCTATGCAAAAGACACAATGCGGGAATGTACACAGTATGACAATATTCACTGAACATAAGCAAAAGGGTATATGATACTTATGCATGGCAGTGTGAAAAATGGCATGCAGCGTGTTTGCTCGTGCCCCTATTTAAGGGACCTATAAGGGAGAGAACTAACTAGGCATTTAGTGATAACCCCCAAGGTAGTCATATCTCTTTTGATGGTTTCTAGAGGTATTATCCTCTTTGAAGAACATATTGTAGCAGTAGGGACTACTAGCAACAATAAGTTTTCAAAGAGAAAAGCTCTAGATGAGGGTTCACTATAATCAAGCAAGTCGGAGACCTAGCATGATCACAGATTCACCTCCACTCCTTATGTTCCCACGAACCCGGGTATAGGGCCCTTTTTCACTCACAGTGTGTGCAAATAGTGTTGGTGTTTGTGTGCATCAAATGAATAAATATTTACCTCATGCATACATTTTAAAATGCACTAAAAGCAATAAAGAGCTTATACACACAAGAACATAATGAAGGGAAACTAACAAAGGGATAAGTCATGGTAAAACATTGCACAAAATTAAATGGCCTAACTCTCTAAAAACAGTCCCCAATGGAGTCGCCAACTGTCGCAACCTACCCTTCGGCGGGAGGGCGACGCGAGACTCGCGGGATGCGTGTTCCACGAAAGGAATACGCGCGGAGTCGCCACCAACGTTTATTTGAGGAAAACGTCGGAAAAACCGGAAAAGACGCGATCTACGAACTTTTAAGTGAAAGGTTCGGGAGTTGTATTTACGCACGGGGAAGGTATTAGCACCCCACACGTCCGTCCCAAGGGACGGCAGCCTTTAATCGAATGTGCAAACATGACTTTGATTTTTACGTTCCCTTTTATGTCCTTATATCCTTTATACCCTTTTTATATTTTTCCCTTTTTGTGGTCGACAAGGGTGTTTCCCTTTGCTCCTACGTATTCCTCAATTTGGGATGAGAAAATCAGACCTACGTAGTTCTTTCTTATCAAGTGATTCTTTTTTACTTAAGTGGTGATCATTTTAAGGCGTTGGACCTTAAAAATGATCCATTTTACTTAGTGAGAAATTGAACTGACAGATTGACTAGGCGAGTTGATTTTAGCCTTAGTTTCACTTTAGTTATTAATCAATTCGATTAAGAATGAGAAATCCCAAAGAGAAAACGTCCGATTGATTTTCCGCTTTATTTTGCTAAAAGATGTTTTTTTTATTATATTATTTTTTACCTCTTTTTGATTTCCAACGTGGTTACGGCACGACCGAACGGTCGGAATTTATTTTAACCGAAGTTAACGGATAATACAATTCAAACGTTCGGTGGAAATTGATTTTATTTTTAAGTTAAGCGAGAAATGACTTAAGTAAAATGGCTTAAGCACGTCAACAGGGGGTATAAAAAGTAAACAAAACGAGAATAAAAATGCACGAAACACAATGTGGACCACTACGGGTACATAGAATGAATCGAAAAGCTTGGTTCGAGGTACTTACCCGTTGAAGATCGAAGAACGATGAAGAACGAATGAAGAACGTCGAAGAATGGTTGAAACCTTTGCGAAATTCTTCACGGAAAACGTTACGGAAACGTTTCGGAAGCGCCTCGGCTTAGATTTTCTTCACGGAAACAATTTTTCCAAGCAAATTCGAAAGAGAGAGAAGTGCCTAAGGGGCTGAACCCTTTTCTTCTTCACTTTCTCCCCTATTTATAGCAAAATAGGGGAGGTGGTTGCCGCCCAGCTCGCCCAGGCGAGCTCAGCTCGCCCAGGCGAGCCAGGTTGCTTCCTCCAGAAGCAACAGCCTTCTGGAGGAATATTTTGGAGGGCCCAAGTGGGCCTGGGTGCTATTTGCACCCCATTTTTACTAAGTACACCTCCCTCTGCCTTTTTTTGGTGATTCTTTTTTCGTAAAGTTACGGAAACTTACGAATTTCGTAACGATACTTGTTTTCTTTCCGTAATGTTACGGAACCTTGCGGATTACATAATCATCCCCTTTTTGACTTACGGAATGTTACGGAGTCTCACTTAATTATGCAACAATGCTTCCATTTGATTTCCGGTGTGTCACGGAAACTTACGGATTGTGCATCAATATTTTTTCGGTTTTCCGGCATGTCCTGGAATTTCACAAATTGCCTAATGATGGGTGCCAAGCACCTTACAAGGACCAAAGAAAGGTCGCATGTCATCAAGCAAAGGTCCCCGGACGAAATTAGGGTATGACAATAGGCCATTACTTGGCCACTTTGCATCAACACTCCTTCTAAACCCATCTTTGATGCATCACAATAAACCTCAAAGGGTTCTCTCAGGTTAGGCAAAACTAGCACTGAAGCGGTCGTCAATCTTTCCTTAAGGATCTGAAAACTATGCTCACATTGGGTATCCCACACAAAAGCTTGACCCTTACGAGTCAGTTTAGTCAAAGGTAAAGCTAACTTGGAGAAACCTTCTATGAATCTCCGGTAGTATCTTGCTAAGCCTAGAAAACTTTTAATCTCAAAAACAGATTTAGGACTCTCCCACTCAAGAACGACTTCTATCTTAGAGGGATCTACAACTATACCCCCTTGAGATATCACATGCCCTAGGAAACTAACTTTCTCTAACCAAAAATCACACTTGGAAAACTTAGCATAAAGTTTTCGGTCCCTAAGGGTTTGCAACACAATCCTCAAATGTTCTTCATGTTCCTCTCTAGTCTTAGAGTATACCAAAATATCATCTATGAACACTACCACAAAACTATCAAGGTAAGGGTGAAAAACTCTATTCATATAGTCCATAAACACTCCTGGAGCATTAGTCACACCAAAAGGCATGACCAAATACTCATAGTGACCATAACGGGTCCTAAAAGTAGTCTTTGGTATATCCACAGACTTCACCCTAATCTGATGGCAACCTAACCTAAGGTCTATCTTACTAAACACACAAGCTCCTACCAGCTGGTCCATAAGGTCATCTATTCTAGGCAAAGGGTACTTATTCTTAATTGCCACCTTATTCAACTGGCGGTAATCCATACACAACCTCATGGTCCCATCTTTCTTCTTTACTAATAACACTGGGGCTCCCCACGGAGACACACTAGGTCTAACAAACTTCTTATCCAACAACTCCTCTAACTATTTCTTAAGCTCAACTAACTCTATAGGAGACATCCTATAAGGGGCTATGGATATGGGTCCAGCACCAGGTACTAAGTCTATGGAAAACTCTATCTCTCTCTCGGGTGGCAGACCAGATATATCCTTAAGAAACACTTCAGGAAACTCTTTGACAACAGGGAGTTCACACATGGAAACCTATGTCTCTACTTCCAGGCTAGACAAGATCATGTACACTTGAGCATCTTCTTTTAAAGATGTCACAACTTGGTTGGGAGAGATAAACATCGTATCCTTAAAGCGCCTAAGCATCCCCCCATAAATGCTTAATTTCTTTAACCACTCTATTTTCCCCCACCAGGGACATCCGACAAGGTCAATGCACCTCACCTATGAACATACACAACATCCAACACATGAAACATGGGAGTCTCAAGTACATGACCATGGATGAATTAAAGTGCCTAAGCATCCCCTCAGAAATGCTTAAATTCTTTAACCACTCTAGTTTCTCACACCAGGGACATCCGACAAGGTCAATGCACCTCCATGATCATACACAACATGCACATGTCAATGCATTTCCAACATCATCAACATTCCATTTCAATGTCATTCTCAACATAAACATCATCTCATTTCAATGACGTTATCAACAACAACAATAACCTCATTTCATATTCACATAATCATCATTAATATCAACATCGCCACATATCAATTAGAGTCATTAATAGCCACATCAACAATAAGTCGCATTCCACATATACATATTTCTCTCATGCTTGAGATTCACTCTCCTCAGGTCTTCAAACAACACAAGTCAAATAAAGACAATAATTTCATTCATCAACAGTAAATATATCGCATCCCATTCGTGAAAACATAGTTTTTCTTGAAAACCAGCATGCATATCAATAACAATTATATCACATCCCATTAGTTAAAAACATTGTTTTCTATAAAGGAACAATCAACATGCAACATCAATATCAAATGTATCGCATCCCATTAGTTAAAAACGTAGTTTTTTTGAAAGAAAATCAGCATGCAATAGGGACATGCAGATATTCTCATAGCTAGGTTCCTTGACCCTAACTATGGTGTCAAAACGATAAATCTTATAATAAACTCCCCTCACCTATTGTGAGCTTCTCGTCGGTTTCCTCTTTGCGCTACTTAGAGACCTCTTTCTCATTCACGTTTGTTGGTCCAACGCAAGTTTCTATTATGCCAAAACAAAGGAAATTACTGTGGATTTCAGAAATAAAGCTAGTGATACTATTCTGAGTCAAAACCCTTGTCAAAATGTAAAGGGCTAAAGGACGTTTCGGATTTTGGAAAAGGAACATCATTTTGAAATTCCGATCATGCCAATGTGACCGGGGTTGGTGAAGGTCACGAAAATAACACTCATTTCAAGAAAAGATAACGTTTACAAAATCTCTTTCTCTAGGGTTTTTCAAAGGAAGCGCAAAACATACAATGGTGGTTCCAAAATTAGAAAAGATGCAAAGACAAGCTGAAACTAACAAGGAACCAACATAGAATCATAGTTACCTTGAAGAAAACCGTGAAGGTTAGAATGGGATTCGTTCTCAACCGAAACAACAAGGCAAGCTTGGAAGATTCCACTCTGATTGAAGGGTTCCTCTCGGTGTGGGGTTTCAGTGGAGAGCTATGGCTGTTTGTGGTAGCTACTGGTGGCTGTGGGTGATGGAGAAGAATCTTGGGACGTTGGAAATGGTTTTGGAAGAAGGAAGGAGTAGGAAATGACATTTTTCCAAGGCTACATGAAATACAAAGGCTGAAACACTCAAGTGCTTCTGCTCTGGGGCAAAGAAGCGTTTCTCACACACCAGAAGATATATTGCAGATCGCAATGGTCAGATCCCGGAAATCTGTCACATGAACCTCCAGACCAATTTTCAAGAAGATCCAACGGTTAACAAATTCAGGAAGGCACGTTTACCAAGAAGGTTTCAGACAATTTCCTTGAGAAGCTTCATTAAGAGGCTTTCTCGAGAAGCTTCCTCGTGAGGCTTCTTTGGGAAGCTTTCTTGAGAGGCTTCTTTGAGAAGTTAACGCTTTAACTACCAACACCCTTCTAATAACTAAACTCACCTCCTTGAAAATAAAACATGGATAAAATAACACAACAAATATAATCAAACCCTCATCCAACAACTCCTTTACTTGAGGAATAAACTCAAGCCTCAGAGGTGTGGCAATGCTAACAAGTGTCTTTTTAAAAAGGAGAAAATGTGGAGGTTGTCTAAGAGGAAAAATTTCTTTAATATTTGTCTTTATTTCAAAATGCCTTTCCTTGTTAGTTAACCTCTTGGAGGAGACACTTACCTCCTTACACTCCTCCTTAACCATTAAAAGTTGTCCTTCTTCTTGGGGGTAGATTTCTTCACTAGATTCTTCCCCTTTTGCTTCTTCACTTTCATTAGAGGAAGGTGAAGTAGCAGCCTCATCTTGGCTACTATAAATGTCTTGGATCCTCATAATCATGATTTTCTTTGTGGGGCATTGAGAAGTAATGTGTCCTCTTCCAAGACATTTAAAGCACTTTATAGAGCTAGTCTTTTCTTGCATACTAGCCTTAGGGGGATATTTTTCTATTGTCTTCCCCTTATCATCTTTGGGCTTAGAAGGTGCTGCCCCTAAGATGCCTAGACATTGGTATTTCTTTGGATAAGAATGAGAGCCATAAGATTTTAAAGTAGACTTTCTTTTAAGTTTTTGCTCTACCCTTATTTCCCTTTCTTTGGATAAGAATGTTAGCCTCTTGAGGCTTTCTTTCATTTTCTCTCCTATCGGAGTGAGGTCTAAGATGTGGCCTATGCCTTCCTTCATAATAGTCATGAAGTTCTTCACTTAGGCTCTTGCAAGAGTTATGACTACTATAGGAGGCATGTTTTTCTCTTTTCATTTCTTTCATTATTTTTCTTCTTTCTTCCTCTCTTATTTTCTCTCTTTCATCTTGACTTATTTATTCCACTCTTTTTTTTCATTTTTCTTTTCTCTCTTGTTTTTCTTTCCACAACTTAAGGGATCTCAACTCATCTAATATCTTATACAAGGGGTCCTTAGGAGTAGAACCCTCACTATTAACACTAGATGAAGAATGAAGACTCGTGTTGGTTCCTAAGTTGTGGTTCTTTCTTGTTGGGGGTTTGAAAACAAAAGGTAAAAGAAACTATGGTTGAAAATAGCCAAAATAAATACTAAAAGAGGTGTGAAAGATAAGGTAAAAACTAATTGGTAAAAGGAAAGCTATCTAGGTGGTTTGACAATGGAAGGTAAAGGAAATAAGCTATGAAAATAGGCAAGAAATTAAAGTGCAAGAAATGTAAACTAGGTGGATCCTAAGAGTGTTTGGATGACCTCATTTAAGGTTCCCAACAAAAAACTCACTATCCTAAGGGAAAATTGCCTAAAATTATTACACACAAATAGAAGTAGGGTGGCCTATTGGAGGCTCCCAACTTACTTCCAATGAAAGACCTTTTTGTTACAAAATTTGAAAGCAATGAAAGTAAGTAAATTGTCAATTACAAAATTACAACAAGGTCCTCAATTTTGGTGGTTGTTATCTCTTTGGTGATTCACTCAATTTGGAGTGCATCTTAGTCCAATAGCTCTTAAGGTAGTTTTCCTCTTGCTTCTTGACTCAAATTCTTCAAGGGATGGCACCAATCCTCCTTTCCAATTCCCTATATGGCAACTCACAAACAAGGAAACAAAGAGACAAGCAATAACCAAAGACCCAAAAAATGAAATGAAAGCTAAACCAATAGAGTTTTAACAAGACAAATTTTCAGGGATTTTTCAACAATTAAAGCAATGAAAAACACAGAAAAGCAAGCTAGGACTCAAAGAGAAACTTAGAATGGCTCTAGAGTAGAGTAAAAAAAACTAAAATAAAAAGACTCAAGAAACCTCTAGTTTTGGAACTTTTTTTTTCTCACTAATTTTCAATAGAAATTTCAGAACTAGGATTGGTATAAAATAGGCACCAATTGTAGAAGAAATTTTGAGCCAAAACAACAAGCACACTTCCCTTTCACTTTTTCTTTTTCCTGGACATTGATTTTTCTGCCAACTTGTTTCTTTTTTCGTAATTTTTGTCCATATGTCTAGAAAATTAAGTAAAAAGTTCAGCTCAAAATACGTAGTGACCAATTCCCAGTAATTTATACAAGTTTGTATGTTCAAGTTGCCAGCACCAGCGATTTCAACCTAGAAATCAAGAGTAGTGTTTATGTTGCTTAAGGCTTGGATAGTTACAATTTGTGTTTGCTTATGCTCAATTATCTTGAATAACAAAATTCAAGAGAGCTTAAGACTTATTTTGATTCACAAATCCAGCCACAACTCAGCACCACAACTCAACTTCATCATAGGCATCATGTAGGAAACTTAGAAAACAAAAAAAAGGAGTTCAACCACAAAAATACTTCTAGGAATTGATTTAGAACATGTTATGAACTAAATAACATGCATGAATTAGACTCAAAATTCAAAAGATAGGATAAGAATGACAAGAATACATGAACAAATGTATCTAGAATTCAATCAACACCATATTTGATTTTTACTTTATCTTTTATCACCACATTATACATTTAGTTTCATATTCCCTCTAAGGCCAATCTATTTTCCTTATGATAAGTTAAAATTTACTAACCTATACTATTTGAAGTGCCTCTTTTCCTCTAAGTTGAAACATTTCATTAATTATACACGAGGCTTGAAATCCATTATTCTTTGACAACTTAGAAAAACCAACCAAAACCAATGTTGGGGAATTGGTTGTCTGCCACTCCTTTCAAGAAGTTCTTATTTGTTGAAGAAACAAATGTATGTACCTTCCTTTAAGTTCATAAAAACTAACCAACAATACAGGATATTCACATAAGAAGTTGGGGAAAAAGCTCAACTCAAGCACTGTACTTATTGAAATGGACAGAAGATTCTGGTTCTACTTCTACCCATTAATAATTCACAACAACAAGTGCTAATGCATGGAACTAGTGTTGAGAGGACTGTTGCATTTGGAAAACCATGTCCTATGTCTGAGGTCCCTAGTAAGAAGACTCATGAAGATTTTGTCCCTCAATTTTAACCCCAAAGGAGTTAACAATCCATATGCCTTCACCTCGCCCAAATTGTTTCCGTTATCTTCAAAGCGCACCAAAACTGGCCGGAGGTACTCAATTTTTTACTCTCCTCTATCGCCTCCGATGAAGTCAAGGCTTGTCTTCACGAACCTCCCAAATGATTTTTTCTTTCTTGTCCATAACACGTTGAGGTAACACACACGCCACATTTTTCGCGTTCTCCATGGGTCATTTCTACGCTACCTTGTGTCATCGTTGTCGTCGTCCAGCCATCACTACTAGAAAATAAGCTTTTAACATCAATTATTAAGGACTTTTAACATCGGTTATTAATCAATGTTGAAAGTACCAACGTTGAAACTATTATCGTTAACATCGATTTTCCAAAAATCGATGTTAATGTAAAATTACAACATCGGTTATTTAAATAACCGATGTTATATAATAAGAATTATAAAAAAAGTTATATATCTTCATATCAACATCGGTTTTTTTAAAAAACCTATGTTGTTAGTGTATGTTAACATCGGTTTTTTAAAAAACCGATTTTGTTTGTTGAAGTGTTGTCAGTGTACGTTAACATCGGTTTTTTAAAAAATTGATGTTGTTTTTAGATTTTTTTTAATATACTGTCTATTTTTTCAGTAACCCCAAAATTAACTTGCAAATTTTAAAAAGCAGATCACACAACATATAATTTTCATTTTGTTTTGAAACAGTTTTTACCAAAAATTCCATGACAAATTTATTAATTATTATGAATAAAAAATATTTAATGTTAAAGAGACATGAGTTGTAAAAAATGTAAAGTAAACTACAATTACAAAATTGCCTAAACATCCTAGGTTTCATTTTTAACTTTCAAATAAAACTTTGCCCATTGGATGCGAAGCGCCTTCAATCTCTATGGTTCCAATGGTTTAGCATCGGTGAAATACAGCATGATATAATAAAACATTAGTTAATAATATAATAGCAATCATAAAAAAAGGAAATTTGGTGAATTAAAAATTACCATTTCCCAATTATTCTTGAAATTTCCAAAGAGTATAGTTGACATCTAGTGCATGACGTAATATCCACACTCAGTGCTTCCTTTTTGTCTATTACACTAAATACATTATGAAATTTAGACATTCAACGTTAAGAAAAAAATACTCTACACAATACTAAAATATAAGTAGAATCATATTGTTTAAAGGACTTACTTTAACAACAATCCACCTAGCAGCAGGCTTGGATTTACTTTGTTGAGTACCATCAAGTCCTTTCAAAGCACTGTTGAATACAAACATTGATGCTTGTTGTACAATTAAAATTTTGATTTTCCAACCTAATGCTGAAGCAAATGTATTGAAAAAAAACACTGACTTGTTAATTATGCCTTTGAGGTAGTTGTCTGGCCTATTATGCATTGAACAAAACCAGATGACAACATTTTCATTAGGTAAAATGACGACCATTTGCCAATGTGCAATGCAGTGGAGATCAATATAGGTTATTATACTATTATACATTATTTAAATTCATTTGTTTAGTTTAAGTTACCCATTCAGGTAAGCTCCTAGGTACACATCTCGTTTTAAATTTTGCATCCAGTTCGTAATGTAACTTTCTGATTCAAATAGAAAGGAAAAATGAATAACTTCTATATAAATTGGAATCATCACTTATTCACCTCATAATTTTAGTAGTTGCTTTATACACTAACCTGGTGAAAACCAATCTCCTTAGTGAGAGGGACACCAAGCTCTGCCATACAAGCCTAGATCCTATCATTTGAGCCAAACAATGCAGGTACCTCTGAAGGCAGTTGTCTTGCATTCTCTCCAATGCCACAGCTAAAGGGTAACCAATTGCAAACCCTCCACCCCCATAAGCCATATTATAACAAAAATGAATATTTTGCATGTGGCTCTCTGAATTGGTCCAAATGTAATAGAATTGATTATGATCATATTTTTGTAACACCCTCACCAAATTCTCGGTCACAAAGAAAGTGTCATCATCCCCCATCACAAACCACCTTTCATTGTTATTATTCTACATCCCTAGCCTCATTGTCTCCGAGACTATGCGAGATATTCTAACTCCCAACCTCTTCCCACGTAGATTCTCGACCTTGAACTTTGAGACATCACTTGATATTCTCAATGTTGGTAAAAGGTATTCCTCACTAGGTTCATTTGTCACTTCTTGATCTAGCCAAAAGTTGCCCCTTGTCACATTTGGCCTTCATCATAGTTTGATGTACTCTTTTCTATGGTTCCATAGCCTTGATGAGGCTGCCATGCCGAACACTATGAGGGAAATGTTGGTTTTTTTCCTCAAAGGGTGTTGTTTTATTGGTGTGTTGAGATGGGGATGAAGCAGTGTTGTCAGAAAAAGTGGGTGGTGGTGGGAAGAGGGTAAGGCTTTTTTTGAGGGCAATCATATGAATGTGTGATGAATCTGAGGGTGTAGAAGAGGTAGGAGATGCAGATTAAGAGGAAGAAGGATGTCATTAGTTTTGTTATGGTACATGAAGAGTGGTGGAAGTTTTCTGAATATTTGAGATTGCTGTAGTTTTTGTTCACAGTGGACACGAATGGTTTCATGGATTTGAGTGAATTTTCACACAAAGAGATAAAATAAAATAAGTAGTGGCATAGAGAGAGAAACAGAGAGGCTGAGGGTGTGTGATTGTGTTGGTTAAACTGAAAAAGAGTTGTTTGATGAATTAGGATTTATGGTTTGTTGTGGGATAATAAGAATTGTAAACAGAACAAAATAAAAGGCACCTCTGCTACACTTAATTTGTTTGAGATTAGGAGATTTAGATTTATTTATTGATCTTGTGGGGATCTTATCCAATGTTAATATATGATTAGGGTTTGATAATCAATTGTGTCTTTCAAGGTAGTTAGGGTAATAGTCGAAGTCTGTTAAACTTATGAAATAAATAAGATTTTTTTAATATCTAGTAAACAACTTGAGAATGCATTATATTTAATCTTTTTTGTTTAAACAACCGCGAAATCATGCATTTATTCTAACCTTACCACTAAATTGATTAAGCATAATGAGCTAGATTATATTTTACATTTGCAAAAATTAATTTAGATTTTGTTGGATAAGATTATTGGTATAATTTACGAGCAAAAAATATATTCGTTTACATTTGAAAAAATTATGGATAAAAATATTTATTTTCTCATTATCTTTTTTTCCTCACCCTTCTCGAATACTACCTGAATCATTAAATCTTAACCTCAACACCATATTTGATTTTTACTTTATCTTTTATCACCACATTATACATTTCGTTTCATATTCCCTCTAAGGCAAATCTATTTTCCTTATGATAAGTTAAAATTTACTAACCTATACTATTTGAAGTGCCTCTTTTCCTCTAAGTTGAAACATTTCATTAATTATACACGGGGCTTGAAATCCATTATTCTTTGACAACTTAGAAAAACCAACCAAAACCAATGTTGGGGAATTGGTTGTCTGCCACTCCTTTCAAGAAGTTCTTATTTGTTGAAGAAACAAATGTATGTACCTTCCTTCAAGTTCATAAAAACTAACCAACAATACAGGATATTCACATAAGAAGTTGGGGAAAAAGCTCAACTCAAGCACTGTACTTATTGAAATGGACAGAAGATTCTGGTTCTACTTCTACCCATTAATAATTCACAACAACAAGTGCTAATGCATGGAACTAGTGTTGAGAGGACTGTTGCATTTGGAAAACCATGTCCTATGTCTGAGGTCCCTAGTAAGAAGACTCATGAAGATTTTGTCCCTCAATTTTAACCCCAAAGGAGTTAACAATCCATATGCCTTCACCTCGCCCAAATTGTTTCCGTTATCTTCAAAGCGCACCAAAACTGGCCGGAGGTACTCAATTTTTTACTCTCCTCTATCGCCTCCGATGAAGTCAAGGCTTGTCTTCACGAACCTCCCAAATGATTTTTTCTTTCTTGTCCACAACGCGTTGAGGTAACACACACGCCACATTTTTCGCGTTCTCCATGGGTCATTTCTACGCTACCTTGTGTCATCGTTGTCGTCGTCCAGCCATCATTACTAGAAAATAAGCTTTTAACATCGATTATTAAGGACTTTCAACATCAGTTATTAATCAATGTTGAAAGTACCAACGTTGAAACTATTATCGTAAAATCGATGTTAATGTAAAATTACAACATTGGTTATTTAAATAACCGATGTTATATAATAAGAATTATAAAAAAAGTTATATATCTTCATATCAACATCGGTTTTTTTAAAAAACCTATGTTGTTAGTGTATGTTAACATCGGTCTTTTAAAAAACCGATTTTGTTTGTTGAAGTGTTGTCAGTGTACGTTAACATCGGTTTTTGAAAAAATTGATGTTGTTTTTAGATTTTTTTTAATATACTGTCTATTTTTTCAGTAACCCCAAAATTAACTTGCAAATTTTAAAAGCAGATCACACAACATATAACTTTCATTTTGTTTTGAAATAGTTTTTACCAAAAATTCCATGACAAATTTATTAATTATTATGAATAAAAAATATTTAATGTTAAAGAGACATGAGTTGTAAAAAATGTAAAGTAAACTACAGTTACAAAATTGCCTAAACATCCTAGGTTTCATTTTTAACTTTCAAATAAAACTTTGCCCATTGGATGTGAAGCACCTTCAATCTCTCTAGTTCCAATGCTCTAGCATCATTGAAATATGACATGATATAATCAAACATAAGTTAATAATATAATACCAATCATAAAAAAATGAAAATTGTTTGAATTAAACAATTACCGTTTCCCAATTATTTTTTAAACTTCCTAAGATTATAATTGACATCCAGTGCATGACGTTATACCTACACTGTAGAAGCAAAGACTTTGAGATTGTAGAAGCAAAGACTTTGCCTTTGATGTTTTGATGATGCCATATGATCGTGATGATTTGATGTCTTCGCACTTATGTTGGTGAACAATTTGATTCTTTGGATGGTCGCTTTGCAGGAATGGATATCCGTCTCACGCAGCTTGAAGAGGATGTGGGTTATATTCGTCAGAGCTTCGATCTTCCACCACCACCACCACCACCTTCTTAGTGTTTAGATTATTATTATCTTTTCTTATAAGCCATGTATTTGGCTATGCTCCTTACGCTATCATTTTTTGAACTTTAGTTTTTCTTCGGTATTTGGACTTTAGTCTTTTTTGCTTAGATTCTATGTGGTTTTGGATTATGACTGTTTGGATTATATTTCACTTCTGAGTGCTTGGATTATGTTTGGTTATGACTTATTTATGCTTAGCTTATGTTTGGTTGTGACTTATGATTGATTATGTCCACTCTATTATATTATCTTGTGTTGATTGCCACACACTTTGGCTTTTTGATGTTGCCAAAGGGGGAGAGAAATGGGGTGGTATAGAAGCTTAGAAATCAAGTAATCATCAATTCCAAAACATAGGGGGAGTTGGAAATGAGTGAACGTAATATATCATGCATATACATTGCTTGTATCTTGATTTCAGGAATTAAATTGTCATCATCAAAAAGGGGAGATTGTAGAAGCAAAGACTTTGCCTTTGATGTTTTGATGATGCCATATGATCGTGATGATTTGATGTCTTATGAAAATGCTCTTCTCAAGTTTAATTGAAGACAACAATCCAAGAATACAAGATACAACATCAAGAAGATCTCTAGTATTTTAGGAAGGGAATTCCAAATTGAGATAGCAAAAGGTTTGGCCAAGAAATTTAAGTTAAAAAGTCTTTTTCAAGAGATTTACTCTCTAGTAATCGATTACCAGAGGATGTAATCAATTTACATTTATATTTAGATTGTTTAATTTGAATCATTATTTAGAAATTCATCTTTAAGTGAACTTGGAACTTGTATTGAAATCAAAGTAGAATTTTAATTGGGGAAATAGTTTGTAATATCTTAATTCAACCACCCCCCCTTCTTATGATATTTGAGGCCCCTTGTCCAACACACACTCAGTGCTTCCTTTTTGTTTATTACACTAAATACATTATGAAATTTTGATATTCAATGTTAAGTACAAATTAGTCTACACAATACTAAAATATAACTAGAAGCATTGTTTAAATGACTTACTTTAACAACAATTCACCTAGCAACAACCTTGGATTTACTTTGTGGAGTATCGTCAAATCCTTTCAAAACACTGTTGAATACAAACATGGATGCATATTGTACAATTAGAATATTGATATTCCTGACTAATTCTAATGCAAATGTATAGAAAAACAACACTGACCTGTTAATTATTCCTTTCAGATAGTTGTCTGACCTATTATGCAACGAACAAAACCAGATCACAACATTTTCCTTAGGCAAAATGACAACCATTTGCCAATGTGCACTGCAGTGGAGACCAATATAGGTTATTATACTATTATGCATTATTTAAATTCATTTGTTCAGTTTAACTTACCCATTTAGGTAGGCTCCTAGGTACACATCTCGCTTTGAATTCTTCATCTAGTTCTTAATGTAACTTTATGATTCAAATTGCAATTGCTCAAATCTCTGGATAGACTATGGCTCGAGGAATCCATACACATGGCATTCCCCACTCGCATACTTGTCTCAGTCGTATGCCTATTGTTGTTATCATAAAGTAAATTATGTATGAATTTAAAACAATAAGTTAGGTAATAAACAACAATGTAAACTGACTTACAGAATCCACAACTGTATAATAGAGATGCTGAGACATTGACCACCGTATGCTATTTCAGACAGATCTTCATGCTTTATGTACAAGGGGAAGTTGTCATTAAACACCCCAAACATGGTAGCATCCCACATAACCTGCAATAGCTTTAGAAAAAGTTGTGGGATGGTCAATGTCATCAGATATAGGGGATCATCGAGATCATGATCCGGCCTATCTGCAAGTTTCATGGGTTCCACAGCTCCCTGTTTATCCAAAATAGTTAATTAACATAATTTAATTACAGTGAACACTTTAATTGAAAAAAGAAGAATTTAATGACACTAAAATACCTATTATGATAAACGCTTCACAAGATGTGTCGGCCAAGCAAGGAAGGTGTTAAGTGCCTGCCCCACTAGCTTAACCTCTTCAGTGGGTACATGAATGAGAGTATTTGCATCTCTAACCTCCTCAACACCAACCTTGACTTGATCATGCATAAAAGAAATGTTGTGAACGGTTGTAGATCCCTCATAAAGTCTTCCTAGGGCAACCAGGCGGGGAGGATTTTCTTCAATGTACAACCCGTATTTGTCTGAGTCACCCATGTATGGATCGTTCCTTGAGGGATCAACACAACTCTCCTTTGTGTTGACACGAGCAATGTTCGCTTTTGGAAAGTGCACTGGATCGCGCAAGTAGTATAAAACGGTAAGAACCGAGTATCGAACTCTCATGGAACTTGTGTTACTTGGTAAAGCTATTTCAGTGAATAGGTGTCTGATGTGAAAAGGGATGTGTTTACTATGAACAGGTTTACCAAGTAACACAAGTTCCTCAGAGTTCGATACTCGGTTCTTACCGTTTTATACTACTTGCATGATTTGGTGCACTTGCCGGAAGCGAACAAGTTTTTGGCACCATTTCCGGGGAACTTCTTTTTATTTGGAAAGTTAGTTCGTTTTTAGGTGCCTATTCTTTATTCGTTATTCTTTGATTATCTGTGAATATTTTTCTCAATTCTTATTTGTCTTTTCTTATTGAATTGGATAATCACCGTTCTGTTAGTATTTTACATGCATAGGTCTCCCATAGGCAATTTAGTTCCTCTGGATTTAGAAATTGAAGCTACATTAAGAAGGAATAGGGCCAAGAGGAGAAGAAAACTTCTGCAAGACAGAACAGTTGCATCCATTCTTGAGGAAGAAACTCATTTCTTTGATTCATTATCACCTAATTCACCATCATCAAGGGAGTCTGCTACTCAATTGCCTGAAGCCGCTATCATGGTAGACGAGCAGCACTAGAGGATCACCCTTGAGGATTATTCAAGCAGCTCAGTACCGCAATTCTTTACTAGCATTGCATGTCCTGAAGTGGAAGCTCACAACATCAACTACCCGCATTCTTTAATTCATTTAATACAAGGGAATTTATTCCAAGGATTACCTAATGAAGACCCCTACGCACATTTGGCAATGTTCATTGAAATATGCAACACAGTTAAGATTGCTAGTGTGCCAGATAAAGCTATTAGACTAAGTCTATTCTCATTCTCATTGGCAGGAGAGGCCAAGAGGTAGCTTCACTCGTTTAAAGGGAACAATCTTAAATCCTGGGAAGAATTTGTTGCAAAATTTCTAAAGAAATATTTCCTAGAGTCCAAGACTGTGGAAGGGAAAGCTGCAATCTCTTAATTTCATCAGTTCCCGGATGAATCTTTGAGTGAAACATTGGAACGGTTCAGAGGTTTATTGAGAAGAACTCCCACCCATGGGTTTTCCGAGCCAATTCAATTGAATATGTTCATAGATGGGATGAGATCACAAACCAAGCAACTGCTAGATGCTTCTGTAGGGAGGAAAAGAAAGCTAAAGACCCCAGAAGAAGCAACTGAACTAATTGAGAATATGTCAGCCAGTGATCATGCCATTTTGTGCGACAGAACCCATCAACCCACAAAGAAAAGCTTGTTAGAACTATCATCACATGATGCTTTATTGGCACCGAATAAGTTGCTTTCTAAGCAACTTGAGATTTTAACAGAAACACTCGGTAAGTAGCTAACTAAATTATCTATTGGTCAACCTACACATTCTTCTGTTTTGTAGGTTACATGTTGTACCATCTGTGGTGAGGCTCATGAAACAGGCCAATGTAATCCCATTGAAGAAAACACTCAAGAAATTCATTATATGGGAAATCAACAGCGACAAGGGTACACTCAAGGAGGATTTTCAGGCTTCCGGTAGGGTCCTTATAATCAACAAGGACAGTGGAGGTCACACCCTAGCAATTAGTTCAATAAAGACCAAGGTGGACCCTCGAATAGGCCAATCCAACAAGGGCCTAACATCTTTCAGAGGACTACTAAGCTGGAGGAGACTTTGACTCAGTTTATGCAGGTAACAATGCCAAATCATAAAAGCACTGAGTCAGCACTGAAGAATCTTGTGCTCCAGGTGGGACAACTGGCCAAGCAGATAGCTGACAAGTCATCCAACAGTTTTGTAGCAAATACAGAGAAGAATCCCAAGGAGGAATGCAAAGCTGTGATGACAAGGAGTAAAAGGTTTGTGGAGGATGAGGAAGAGAAAAGTGTTGGGCTCAAGAAGAAAGCTATTGAAAAGAAAGGTACTGATGGTAAGAAAAATGATGTGAGAGGTGAAAATAATCAGGAAAAAGAGAAACAAATAATGGTCAATAAAAAAGAATTGAATGACCAAGAAAAAGAAAAAGAAGAAGAAAAAGAAAAAGAAAATAAAAGAATTGAAAAAGAGAAAAAAAAAGAATGAAAAGAAGAGTAGAAGTGAGAAATCTGTGAATGAAGGTGCAGAAGTACCATATCCTGTGGTACCTTCCAAGAAGGAAAAGGACTGTCATTTGGCAAGATTTTTAGATATTTTCAGGAAACTGGAAATAACCATGCCCTTCGGAGAAGCTTTACAGCAGATGCCACTCTACTCCAAATTCTTGAAGGATATGTTAACAAGGAAACATAAGTATATTCACCAGGAAAACATTATAGTGGAAGGAAATTGTAGTCTTGTGATTCAAAAGATCCTTCCACCCAAGCATAAAGACCTTGGGAGTATAACTATTCCTTGTTCAATTGGAGAAGTCACTATGGGAAAAGCTCTTATTGACCTGGGAGCCAGTATAAATTTAATGTTGCTCTCCATGTGTAGAAGGTTGGGAGCGTTAGAGATCATGCCCACTAAAATGACTTTACAATTGGCTGACCGCTCCATTACCAGACCATATGGAGTAATTGCAGATGTGTTGGTCAAAGTGAAACATTTCATCTTCCCGGTAGACTTCGTGGTAATGGATATTTGTGAAGATACTGACATTCCTGTAATATTGGGAAGGCCATTCATGTTAACTGCAAGCTGCATAGTTGACATGTGTAGAAAGAAGCTGGAGATGGGTTTTGAGAATCAGAAAATTGATTTTGATTTGTTTGTTGAAGACAAGCCTGCTCCAGCACAAAATTTTTGCTTACAGGTAATGGAAGTGGGTCAAAAGGTTCTGGAGGTAAGAACCAAAACATGATATCACCCATTGAGGTAAAAGCATCAAGCTAATGACATTAAAGAAGAGCTTCCTGGGAGGCAACCCAGTTTTAATTTTTTCTATCTTTGTTTCTCATGTATATATGATGTGAAACCTGCTTTATAATCTGTACATTGGAGTATATCAGCTTATCCTTGAATGTTAGATATAAGGGTTTCTATTTGTTGAGGACAGGACTGAAAAATAACTTAGAAAATATTTTCTGAAAAAAATAGTCCTTTCGCTAAGTGCAAGCCTCACACTAAACGCATCTTTGGTCATGCGCTAAGCCGTGAGTCTCATGCGCTTAATGCCAAACCCTTTGCATTTAAGGCTGATTTGGTCTGCTAAGCTGGCCAAGGCTGAGCTAAGCCAACTTCAATTCGATCTGAATTTGGCTAAGCTACAGCCTGATCGCTAAGCCCATCATACACTCTGGATAAGCGCAAGTCGTTGTTGCCAAGCTCATTTCCTTGCGGTCAGAACTGAGGTTCATTGAGCTAAGCGCCATTCATGGTAGCTAAGCTTAATTCTTTGTGGCCTAAAATGGGTTTCATCGAGCTAAGTGCCCCTCATGGAAGCTAAGCTAAAATCCTTGCAGCAATGTTAGCGCTAAGCGACTCCTTTTCCACTAAGTGCATGCTCCTCTGTACACAAGATGCATCATTTTAGCTAAGCCGGCCCAGAGCCCGACTTAGCGAGAGTTGCAGGTTTTGTGATCTGTAGACCTTGCTAAGCGGTCTTTTTACGCACTAAGCCAAGTGTTGTGTTTGTTAAAAAAAAGAAGCCTGAGTTTGAATTTCAAATGTCAGCTTAGCGCAGTGGCTCGCTTAGAGAGAAGCGTAAAAACTACTTAAGTGAGTGTAACGCCAGCTACACTCACAATGGCCATAATCTTCAAGCTTCTTCTCTACATTCTCCCTCTCCAAAAATTCACGCAATTTGCATCTATGCTTCCTTTTTGCATCTTCTTCTTCCAATCACAAAGCATTTACTATCCAAGTAAGTTCCTTGCTTTTTATTCTCTTTTACTTGTCTAAACTTTAGGGTAGAAAAGCTTACTTTTAGTTTTAGATTTTTAGGGTTTTAATGTTTTGTTAAAATTAGTTTAAGATTAGGACTTTATATACATTTGTACTATATTGAGTAATTTGGGAACATTGCATGTCTAATATGCCTTTTAGAGGCTTGAAAAGTGCAAGAAAATGAATTTCGTTTTTTGCATTTTCTTGAAAACACGATGAACTCACTTAGCGAGCATGCTGCACTAAGCAATTTCATCAGTATTCATTGAATATATGCATTCTCGGACAAACTCGCTAAGCGCACCTACCGCACTAAGCGAGTTCATCGTTTGAGGATGAACACTCATCCTCTTGCTGAACTACCTGTGGCTAAGTGAGGCTGAATCGCTAAGCCCAGGTAGCTTAGAAAATTTTTTTTGTTGATAGCTGCGTGTTAAGCCAAGCTTTCCTGAGCCAAGCGTGGTTCATTACGGCATCTGTCGAGCTAAGCGAGCCTTGTTCGCTAAGCTCCCAATACTTAGTAAAATTTTTGAATTGTATGGTGCCGCTAAGCACAGCCTTTGATGTGCTTAGCGCATATCCTTGCAGCAGATGTTTGGCTTAGTGGGAACTTGCCAGCTAAGCCAATTATGCAGAAGCTACAGTTGTACAACTTCCACTAAGCAACTTCACCTGTCACTAAGCGAAAGTGTGTATTTTGTGAAGGTGAGCTAAGAGGACCATGTCTCGCTAAGCCGCCAGTGCATTTTTCAGTTTTATTTTTTAGTTTTTGAATTTGAATAACTTGTGTCCTGATCAATTGTTTGGTTCCTTTATTTGCAGATGGCCTCTAGGAAACATATAAGTAGTGATTCTAGGCCACAGGATCAGTATGATACCAGGAGATTCCAATCAATGGATGCCAGGAACCGATATATCGATAACATTTTGGACCGAAGGATCCTTCCGGAAAGGAATGTTCAAATTTATCATTTTGAGTTCGACGAGTTTAAAACAGAGTTGGAGAGGCGTAACCTTCACAAATGCCTCACCAACCTTCAGGAAGGGAGCATAGATGTGGCAGTGGTTAAAGAATTTTATGCCAATTTCTATAGTCCAGAAGATCAAGCTCCCAAGTGTGCTAGAGTAAGAGGTCATTTAATCAAGATGGATGCAGACAACCTAAATGAGTTTCTTCAAACTCCAGTGTTATTAGAGGTGGGGGAATCTTTACCCACTTATTATAGATTTTACAGATTAAGGTCTGATCCCAAAGAGATGGTGGCTAGTCTATGCATTCCGTGCAAGGGCTTTATTTTGAAAGCTGAGGGCCATCCATGGAAGCTCCTCAAAAAGGATTTTACTACCTTGGCTTAGACATGGATTGTCTTCTCTTACTCTAACCTAGCTCCTACCTCCCGCACTTCAAATTTGAACACAAACAGAGCTAGGTTGGTCTATGGCTTAATCACAAGGATGGACATGAGCATTGGCGGTTTGATCTCTGGATAGATGACCATGATGGCTCAGTCCAACTCTTCTTGCCTAGGTTTCCCAGCTTTAATCACAGCCTTATGTAGATCGAGGGGAGTTGGATCTGATGCTCTTACCTCTTACGAGAGCCTAAGGCCGGTCATTAACTTGGCTTATATTACAAGGAACTGTTGGAATGTGAATGACCAAACAGGTAATTTTCAAGGGGCAAGGAAGACCTAGCTCAGAGCAGCTGATGTTCCCTCTTCCTCTACACCAATAGCTGGCATCCCTTCATCTTCTACTCTAGCTCCACCTCCAGCTTCAACAGACGCATCTGCCCTGAGCTCCCAGACTTCAGATGCTAAATTGCAGAGCTTGTTTGAGGGACAAATTCTCATTATGAAAAACTTGCAAGAATGGGCTAAACAAAGGCCAATTATGAGTGTAGAGAAATTCATTGAGAAGGTGGCCTGGCCTGGAGTTCGACCTTCTTTTGTGGGGGATGATGGAAGCTCTACAACTCAGGCACCTCAACAGCAGGAGCCAGAGCTAGAAAACAACCAATCATTTGAAGCCACCATCCCTGGAGTTGTTGATTTTTCGAAAGGAAGATTAGAGACGAGACGAGATTCGATGAGGCTACTTATCTTGGGCCAGTGCTAGCACCAGCTGATTCACCATTTCCAGTGGTGGATCCATCTTCACTTCAACACGCAGCCGACCCTTCCACTCCTGTCCTAGAGATCCAGTGCTTTTTGCATTATTAGTATTATGATTATAGTTTTAGTACAATATTTATTTTATGTTTATATACACTGTTAGTTTTATTTATGAGTAGTTGGTTTGCTCATCTTGAAGCATATGGAACAGTTTGACTTGACTTTGATGATATTGCAGTGAAACACTTTTATCTTTTTGTGGAAATTGGCGTATGATTTGGTTTTGAATTGAATGCATGATTGTGATGAGCTTGTGTTTTCTTTCATGAGTTGAGCAAGTGTGTATGTTAGACAAAGAAAGAACAAGAATAAGAACTTGTAGTTAGAAATGTTAGTCAGTAGACAGATTGATTGAGAAAGAAAAGCTTGAACCATAACCCGGTGAGAGTGTGATCTTATATTGTGAGTGAACGACTAGCTTTGAGTAATGGTCTTTGCATCAGTCTCTGAAATCTAGAATGATATGTATGAATGAGGACATGATTGTGTATATACAAGCCAATTGACCAAAGAGCTTACCTTGAATTCTAATTGCATCCTTTGCACCTGTCGCAACCTACCCTTCGGCGGGAGGGCGACGCGTGACTCGCGGGATGCGTGTTCCACGAAAGGAATACGCGCGGAGTCGCCACCAACGTTTATTTGAGGAAAACGTCGGAAAAACCGGAAAAGACGCGATCTACAAACTTTTAAGTGAAAGGTTCAGGAGTTGTATTTACGCACGGGGAAGGTATTAGCACCCCACACGTCCGCCCCAAGGGACGACAGCCTTTAATCGAATGTGCAAACATGACTTTGATTTTTTATGTTCCCTTTTTGTGTCTCTATATCCTTTATACCCTTTTTATATTTTCTCTTTTTGTGGTCGACAAGGGTGTTTCCCTTTGCTCCTACGTATTCCTCAATTTGGGATGAGAAAATCAGACCTACGTAGTTCTTTTTTATCAAGTGATTCTTTTTCACTTTAAGAGGTGATCATTTTAAGGCGTTGGACCTTAAAAATGATCCATTTTACTTAGTGAGAAAATGAAATGACGAACTTCAAAAGCCTATTTTTATGGACGAGCTTGACTAGGCGAATTGATTTTAGCCTTTAGTTTCACTTTAGTTATTAATCAATTCGATTAAGAATGAGAAATCCCAAAGAGAAAACGTCCGACTGATTTTCCGCTTTATTTTACTAAAAGATGTCTTTTTGATTATTATATTATTTTATTACCTCTTTTTGATTTCCAACGTGGTTACGGCACGACCGAACGGTCGGAATTTATTTTAACCGAAGTTAATGGATAATACAATTCAAACGTTCGGTGGAAATTTATTTTATTTTTAAGTTAAGCGAGAAATGATTTAAGTAAAATGGCTTAAGCACGTCAATAGGGGGTATAAAAAGTAAACAAAACGAGAATAAAAATGCACGAAACACAATGTGGACCACTACGGGTACATAGAATGAATCGAAAAGCTTGGTTCGAGGTACTTACCCGTTGAAGATCGAAGAACGATGAAGAACGAATGAAGAACGTCGAAGAACGGTTGAACCCTTTGCGAAATTCTTCACGGAAAACGTTACGGAAACGTTTCGGAAGCGCCTCGGCTTAGATTTTCTTCACGGAAACAATTTTTCCAAGCAAATTCGAAAGAGAGAGAAGTGCCTAAGGGGCTGAACCCCTTCCTTCTTGCCTTCCTCCCCTATTTATAGCAAAATAGGGGAGGTGGTTGCCGCCCAGCTCGCCCAAGGCGAGCAGGGTTGCTTCCTCCAGAAGCAACCGCCTTCTGGAGGAATATTCCAGAGGGCCCAAGTGGGCCTGGGTGCTATTTGCACCCCCATTTTTACTAAGTACACCCCCCTCTGCTGTTTTTTGGTGATTCTTTTTTCGTAAAGTTACGGAAACTTACGAATTTCGTAACGATACTTGTTTTCTTTCCGTAATGTTACGGAACCTTGCGGATTACATAATCATCCCCTTTTTGACTTACGGAATGTTACGGAACCTCACTTAATTATGCAACGATGCTTCCATTTGATTTCCGGTGTGTCACGGAAACTTACGGATTGTGCATCAATATTTTTTTGGTTTTTCGGCATGTCCTGGAATTTCACAAATTGCCTAATGATGGGTGCCAAGCACCTCACGAGGACCAAAGAATGGTCGCACGTCATCGAGCAAAGGTCCCCGGACGAAATTAGGGTATGACAGTTGCCCCTCTTTACTTGTCTTTTATTGGAGATAAAAGGAAAGTAAAGATAAGACACTAATTTCGTTCCTCTCGATTTAATTTCGTTCCTCTCGGTTAACGAGAGTCGTGGGTGACCATGACTTGTCGCTCCTAGAATTTCACAAATTGCCTAATGATGGATGCCAAGCACCTCACAAGGACCAAAGAATGGTCGCTTGTCATCAAGCAAAGGTCCCCGAAAATCAGTGTATGACACTAATTTCGTTCCTCTCGGTTAACGAGAGTCGCGGGTGACCATGACTTGTCGCTCCTAGAATTTCACAAATTGCCTAATGATGGATGCCAAGCACCTCACAAGGACCAAAGAATGGTCGCATGTCATCAAGCAAAGGTCCCCGAAAATCAGTGTATGACACTAATTTCGCTCCTCTCGGTTGACGAGAGTCGCGGGCGACCATGAAATTTCCGCATGTAAATGACTTGTTGTTCCCGGAGGAACAAAAGGTGCAGAAGACTATGTCAGCCTCTGCATGCTATCAAGCGTTCTGTCTTACAGATAGCAAAAGAATGTTTATACGGATAACTACTCGGGTATTTCCGCGTATCATCGGGCCCGCCGCCTCTGGATGATACAAGGGTGCAGAATGACCAAACTTGGTCTCTGCTTGTCATCGGGCCCGCCGCCTCTGGATGACAAAAGGGTGCGAATAACCGTAAGGTATCTCCGCGTATCATCGGGCCCACCGCCTCTGGATGATACAAGGGTGCAGAATGACCAAACTTGGTCTCTGCTTGTCATCGGGCCCGCCGCCTCTGGATGACAAAAGGGTGCGAATAACCGTAAGGTATCTTCGCGTATCATCGGGCCCGTCGCCTCTGGATGATACAAGGGTGCAGAATGACCAAACTTGGTCTCTGCTTGTCATCGGGCCCGCCGCCTCTGGATGACAAAAGGGTGCGAATAACCGTAAGGTATCTCCGCGTATCATCGGGCCCGCCGCCTCTGGATGATACAAGGGTGCAGAATGACCAAACTTGGTCTCTACTTGTCATCGGGCCCGCCGCCTCTGGATGACAAAAGGGTGCGAATAACCGTAAGGTATCTCCGCGTATCATCGGGCCCGCCGCCTCTGGATGATACAAGGGTGCAGAATGACCGAACTTGGTCTCTGCTTGTCATCGGGCCCGCCGCCTCTGGATGACAAAAGGGTGCGAATAACCGTAAGGTATCTCCGCGTATCATCGGGCCCGCCGCCTCTGGATGATACAAGGGTGCAGAATGACCGAACTTGGTCTCTGCTTGTCATCGGGCCCGCCGCCTCTGGATGACAAAAGGGTGCGAATAACCGTAAGGTATCTCCGCGTATCATCGGGCCCGCCGCCTCTGGATGATACAAGGGTGCAGAATGACCAAACTTGGTCTCTGCTTGTCATCGGGCCCGCCGCCTCTGGATGACAAAAGGGTGCGAATAACCGTAAGGTATCTCCGCGGGCTACCAGCTCTTGAGTCATGGCAACAAAAGGCGGTATGGTCGACAAAAGCGAGGCTCTTGCTCCTACGTATCCTCCAATGAGGAACTCAGACCTACGTAGTTCTGGATAACTTGTGAGACTTGAAAGAGTCTCAGTGTTTTCTTCGCTAAAATGCAAACATGCTTTAGCAAAGAGACAAATATTCCAACTGATTTAGAGCAGCATATGCTCTCTTTTTTTTTTTTTTTTTTTTTTTGAGTGAAAAACAATGCGTCTACCGGGGAAGGAGAGTCTGCTGATGAAATCTCCCATAACCATAAATGAGATTTTGGATGTTAGCATTTCGTTTCTAAATGATCATTTAGAGGAAACACTGGGTTCGACAAAAATAGAAGAAATCCACTCAAAGTGTATCAATCTCGCACAGGTAAGTGTTTCATCCTAATTCCGAACCATAGATATGTCATGACTTGACTTTGCAAATTATTTCCTATCAAATCAAAAATTACACGCGTGATCATGGATCAACAGGGCTTCCCTTGGGAATGGGTTCTTTTGGTGGTTTCTTCTTTCGGCTTTTGTGTGTTTTTGGCTTTTGATTTTTCTGGCTTTTTTTCTTTTTCTGTTTTTGTTTAGTGCGGGGCGAGAAAAAAAGGTCGCTAGCGCACGAGATTTCGGTTGGTAATCAAAGGGAGAAGACCATTTTAGGTCGTGGATTCCTTTCCTTCTTTTTGTTCATTTGGTGACAATTTTGTATTGTTCAGATATTGTCTGGTTAAAAGACCTTTCTGCACATTTCTTCTAGTTTCTTTGATCAAGAACTTTCTTTCCTTCCTTTTTTACTTTCTCCCATTCTTTGGTTGGGAATTTTCTTTCGTTTCCTTTTGCTTTCTCCCACTCTTTGATTGGGAATTTCCTTTCTTTTCTTTTTGACTTTCTCTTTGATTGGAAATTTTCCTTCTTTTCTTTTTTTGCTTCCGAGGGTAAGGATTATGGTGAGTCAGGATTTTGGCTCAAGGCTTGTAGAATGGCTAGACATGATACATGTCAGGGTTTGGTTTGGTTCAAGGATAAAAAGGGATGCCCCACATTATTTCCATGACACAAATGCAAAAATGATGATTTGGAAATTTTATGCAAAACTGGTCATGCATGCACCTATGCGGACACTCAAGTGTCAAATTTTTATGGTCATGTGATGCTAGGGCTCAAGATTCATTCCCTCTATTTTTAGATCAACCCAATGTTTCCAAAATATGTTCTTTTATCAATTTGTGCATTCATCCGAGTCCATTTTGGGCGTCTGGGAAAATCTTCACAGCATTCACCCTTCAGGTGCATACACATTTTTTCAAAAACTAGTTATGATCAGTGAATTTTTCCAAAGAAAAGTTGGAAGTCATCTCTTTTCAACAGCATGTTGGTTTTTCAGCCTGACAACTTATTTTTTTCTTTTTTCTACCTTTTTCCTTACTTGCCTTTTTTTTTCTTATTTGCTCTCTTTTTCTTTTCACTTTTTTTTCTTTTCTATTTCATTTTCTTTCCTTTTCTATTTTTATTTTTATCATGATTTTTTTTGTTTATTTCACCTATATACTTTTGGACGATGTTCCTAAACGAAGAACCCTACACGGTTCCAGAATTTCAAACATCATTGATAGTAGTGATATATAAATACTAACGCAACAATCTAAACAAAAATGTATGCGCTGTACAAATGACAATCGAAACAACAAAAACAAACGTTAGTCTCTCAAGTCAAAACAATAACATAGAATAAAAATGACAAAAGAAATATGAAAGAAAACATGAATCTGGGGATCTCCCAGTCACGTATCTCCACTCCCTCCCAAGAAGTCAAGCAAATCGGCCATCTCCTCATCCTCGTGGGCTTCTTCTCCATCGCCGGGAGCTTCTGGGGGTGCCTCTCCTGCTTGGGCCTCGGGCCAATCTCCGGGCCATGCAACCTCTGCCCTGAACTGGTCTGGAGTAGGGCATGAAAAAGAAGCGGAGCCCTGGCTCTGCATGCTAAGGCTCATCTGGTACAGACAGTCATGGGTCCGTACATGTGCTCGGTGGTTGGCCGCCTGCTGGCGAACCAAATGCCGTAAATACTGCTCCATGTCAAATGCCCCAGCCTGGCCAGCCTGATGAGGTGGTGGGGGCGCGCCTGCGGCCTGTGGAGCATCACCCTGACCCTGTCTCTGGGTACAGTACTTCTCAATAAAAACCCGGGTGATGGGCGGCCGAATCACCTTGGTAGGTGCAACGGGGACTCCGAACGACTGGCAGAGTCCTGTGATCAGTGCGGGGAATCCCAGGGCCCTGTTGGACTTATCTGGGTCCAAAGGGTGCCTAGTGGGCGCCATACCTGCAAAAATATAGATGGCATCAGCGATCAACTGAGCCACATGGATGCTCATCCGTGTCAGGATGGCGTACACCAGCTGGCACTTCGGCATGGGGAGGTCGGAATTATGATCGGTGGGCAGGATGTTGCTGAGCAGCAGAGTCATCCATATCTGAGTCAGGGTGGTCATGTTGGTGCGCATGATCCGCACCCGTCTTCCGGCAGCAGTCCGGGCAAAATCCTGCCCCGGTATACATAGCAACTGGGCGATGGCCTCCTCATCGAACCCATCAGACCGGTTCCTCCTCTGGCCATACTCGCACTCCTGGCCCTCTTCTAACACCAACGGATATCCCAGGAGCTGGCCGATAGCGTCGGCATCGAACGGGATCCACTGACCCCTAACCCAGGATCTCATGTCACGCACGCCCTCCTCTGTTGGCCAAGCATTGGCATAAAACTCAAGGACTATTTCTGGATCAAACTTGGCCATGGGAGTAACCAGTGGTGCCCACCGCCGGCGCCCTATTCCCTCCTGGAAATCAGTATACTCCTCGTCCCTGAGCTGGACGCGTCGCTCCCGGAGAAACGACCACCCCTTGATGGCTTCGAAGCGCTGCTGGTGTACCGCGCTCCTAAAGCGGTGACTATCATACTCCGGAGCGGAACTAGTTCCTTCTGCTGCCTTGTCCTTCCTGGACCTCTTTGAGGCAAGCTTCCTCGGGGCATTTCCTGCGAAGGCAAACATTTGGAAAGTTAGTTTTACCAGTGGGATACTATTCTTAAAACAAAAATGACATACAACCTCCTCCCATAAATACAAACATCAATGTAAATTTAGAGGAAGCTTATGCGCATATTTCCTTACAAACGTTCTCTTGCACAAGACATTCTATTAACCAAAAAAAATGCACCCATATACAATCAAGGCAGCTTCGTTACCTAGATTATTTACACGTACTTCCAAGGTGTATTTGTTACTTACATCACACACCTCCTTGGCTAAATTCACATACATGCATACTCAAAGCATTTTGGGGTACCAAAAATTGCACATGTGCACATCTTGGTATTTCTAATACCTATACATACACAAACTTCATGATGAATCTTGACTATCTACACAATAAGGTGCTACATTTTATGCTCTTTTCAAGTTTTTGCTACCTAAAGCCGCATGCAAATTCAAGTATATTTTCCTTTGCTGACTAAAATTGTATTCAAATTAAAAGGTATACATTTTTTGGTAATGTATCTTCTTTACATAACATGCAACATATTTATGTATATTTTTTTGTGAGACATTTTGACTACCAAAAATTATATGTACATACATCCAAGTATTTTGCTATCATACCCAAAGTGTAAATTGCCAAAGGTATTTTGCTACATATTCTAAACCTACACATTTATGATGAGCAAAATTCCTAACCCTCTAGGCATAGGGAAAATATTGTAGCGTGGCCCATAGCTGATTGCTGGCCAAAAAAAAAGGGTAACTTTACCCAATATGCACCTCCTTTTGTGCCCCTTTTTTTTTTTTTTTTTTTTTTTGCATAAAATTTCAATGTCTAGGACTAGGATATATGTGGGGCAATTACTCTAGCCTTTTTCGGGAATGAATACATATTCCAAAAAAATAGAAAATATGCACAAACCAAAATACCCCATGGGTTGTCTCCTTACAAAAGTCACACGCTAATGCCATTGAGGCATTTCACCGAACACTTGGTGGGCGCGCGTTTAGGCATCAATAGCAAGAGAACGGGGACAATGTGGCATGTCCTATTGTTTCAAAATGCATTATAGGCCTAGGGCCATCTCATACCAACCCCTAATTCAACCTAATCAAGCAAGAAAACAAATCAAAATTGCCCCATATATTTGAGCACACTCCCACAATTTAGAGCACCAAAAGGAGATCAAAATACACCAATGAAAAGCTAGAAAGCTTAGGGATGGAATACTTACTTGTTGGTGATGAACAAAAGCGCAAAACGGAATCAAAAAATGCGAAAAAGGATGACCCTAGGGCTGCAAATTCGTCAATCCCGTGGGTATGGCTTTTGAAAGGGGGGAAAAGAAGTTTTTGAATGTAAAAACGCCCCCCCTTTCGTCATTTTTATAATTTGGTGCAGGGGTGGCTCGCCCAGGCGAGCCCAGCTCGCCCAGGCGAGCTAACCTGCACTCTTTTTTTTTTTTTTTTGAGGGGAACATTAACCATGTCCCCTCCCTTCTCATGGATTAGCGTTGATTACTTGAACTTACTTAGGTTAGAATTAGGCGTTGATTACTTATTTTATTATTACTCTTTTCCTTTTTAAAACAAACAAATAGTAAAAGAAAGCTGCAAAATACAAAGGATACGGGGCTGCCTTGCAGCGACATTCCTTGCTTGTTTCGCACAGGGAAGGGCAACGATCGGTCGGTCGTGACCCCATCCCCGCTTGCGTTCATCCTTAAGTACCTGCAAGTAATAAACAACCAGGTATGGCCAATCTTGGCCGCATCATTACCCTACCTTGATTGGTTTCTGCCGTTCATGTTTTGTCTTCACTCCAGAAGGTAGCCCAAGGTGATCCTGCCCCTGTTTTACCACACCAATATACATGCGTATGCGTATGCGTATGCATGAATGTTTTCAAACGCAGAAAATTTAGGGAAAGTTGGTTCAGGTTCAATTCTAATTAAGCGCTTGGGGGATCCCATGAACTGAGCGGAAGGGCTCAGGCGATCACAAATTAACGCAAGGTGTGAAACTAACGTGAGGACTAAAAGCCTCAAATCCATGTTCATCTCTTTGAAAGATCGTAACAAGAGATACAACGGACCGGAAATCCCTGGGGGGAAATCTAGAAAACGCATAAAGATAGAGAACATGCAGCGACATCCTTAATTGCCCCAGCTTCTAAGCATAATATTGTTTGACGACATCAGAGTTCACGGGTGAAGGTAGCTCTTCGCCATCCATGTTGGTAAGCACCAGGGCTCCTCCGGAGAAAGCCCTCTTCACAACAAAAGGCCCTTCGTAGTTCGGGGCCCATTTCCCTCGGTGGTCCTTGACAGCATGGGACATTTTCTTTAGCACAAGGTCTCCCTCATGGAACCTGCGTAAGCGTACTTTCTTGTCGAACGCGCTCTTCATTCTTTGCTGGTACAAGCGCCCATGACTCATGGCCGTTAAGCGCTTACCCTCAATGAGGTTGAGCTGATCGTAGCGTGTTTGAGCCCACTCTGATTCCTTTAATCCGGATTCTGCCAAGATCCTTAATGACGGGACTTCTACCTCAAATGGTAACACCGCTTCCATCCCATATACCAATGAGAACGGCGTTGCCCCAGTTGACGTTCGCACTGAAGTCCGGTAACCGTGCAACGCGAATGGGAGCATCTCGTGCCAATCCTTGTATGACACGGTCATCTTTTGGATAATCTTTTTGACATTCTTATTGGCTGCTTCCACGGCTCCATTCATCTTTGGCCGGTAGGGTGTGGAATTGTGATGCTGGATTTTAAACTCCTCGCACATTTCCCCCATCATCTTGTTATTCAGGTTGGTGCCGTTGTCCGTGATAATCTTTCTTGGCAAACCATATCGGCAGATGATCTCCTTCTTAATGAACCTGACCACCACATTCCTCGTGACATTGGTATATGAAGCCGCCTCGACCCACTTGGTGAAATAATCTATTGCTACGAGGATGAAGCGATGACCATTCGAGGCCTTGGGCTCAATGGCCCCGATGACATCTATTCCCCACATGGAGAAAGGCCAAGGGGCGGACATGACATTCAGGGGATGCGGTGGGGCATTGACATTATCCGCGAATGCTTGACATTTGTGGCACTTCCTCACATGGACACAACAATCACTTTCCATGGTAAGCCAGTAATAACCTGCTCTTAAGATCTTCCTGGCCATAGCATGCCCGTTGGCGTGCGTTCCAAACGAGCCCTCATGGACTTCCTCGATCATGTGATTTGCCTCCTTGGCATCCACACATCGCAGGAGTGTCATGTCGTGATTTCTCTTATACAGTGTGCCTCCGCTCATGAAGAAACTGGCTGCCAACCTCCTCAAAGTCCTTTTATCGTTGTCGGCAATCTCTGGCGGGTATTCTTTGCTTACGACATACCGCTTGATGTCGTAATACCAAGGCTTTCCGTCCCGTTCCTCTTCCACTTGGCAACAATGTGCGGGTTTGCCACGACACTGAAATTCAATGTAGGGTAGGTCCCCGTGCGGTGTTAGCTGGAACATAGATGCCAACGTAGCAAGTGCATCCGCCATTTGATTTTCCTCGCGGGGAACATGATGGAAGGAGATCTCATCGAAAGTCTTAGCCAATTCCTTGATGTAGGCTTTGTAGGGTATCAGCTTGGGATCTCTAGTTTCCCATTCCCCTCTCAGCTGATGGATTACCAACGCTGAGTCGCCGTACACCTTGAGTAGTTTGACATCGGAGTCAATTGCTGCCTGGACGGCTAGGGCACATGCTTCATATTCGGCCATGTTGTTGGTGCAGTCGAATCCTAGCCTGGCTGTGAAAGGTACACATTGATTGTCCGGAGAGATCAACACTGCCCCAACGCCATGACCTAGAATGTTTGACGCTCCGTCAAACCATACAGTCCATTTGTCCCGATCTTCGTCCAACTTTTCCTCGAACAAGGCCATGATGTCCTCATCCGGGAATTCCGGATGCATGGGCTGGTAGTCGTTAAGAGGCTGTTGGGCCAAATAATCTGCCAAAGCGCTTCCTTTTATCGCCTTTTGGGTGACGTGGACTATATCAAACTCAGATAGCAAGACTTGCCACCGGGCGATTCGTCCTGTGAGAGCTGGCTTTTCAAAGATGTACTTGACCGGGTCCATTTTGGATATCAACCAGGTAGTATGGCTCAGCATGTACTGCCTTAAGCGATGGGACGCCCATACTAAAGCACAACACGTTCTTTCGAGCAAGGAGTAATTCATCTCACAGGTCGTGAACTTCTTACTTAGGTAGTAAACAGCGCGCTCTTTCTTCCCGGATTCGTCATGTTGCCCCAGCATACACCCCATTGATTCGTCCAAGATTGTCATGTACAAAATGAGAGGCCTTCCAGGTACTGGTGGCATAAGCACGGGAGGATTCATTAGGCACTTTTTGATCCTTCCAAAAGCCTCTTGGCAATCCTCATTCCACCGATCAGTTTGGTTTTTGCGCAAGAGTTTAAACAACGGCTCACAAATGGCGGTGAGCTGCGATATGAATCTGGCAATATAATTCAAACGCCCCAGGAAACCTCGGACTTGCCTCTCTGTACGGGGTTCCGGCATCTCAAGGATAGCCTTCACTTTTTCGGGGTCTACCTCAATCCCTTTCTGGCTTACAACGAAACCAAGCAATTTCCCTGATTTGACCCCAAAGGTACACTTAGCGGGGTTCAACCTTAATTGATATTTCTTAAGCCTTTCGAACAACTTCCGCAGGTTGACAAGGTGTTCTTCCTCAGATTTAGATTTAGCAATTATGTCGTCCACGTAGACCTCGATCTCTTGATGCATCATATCATGGAACAAAGCTACCATGGCCCGTTGATAAGTTGCCCCGGCATTCTTGAGTCCAAAGGACATCACCTTGTAACAGAACGTTCCCCACAGGGTGACGAAAGTAGTCTTTTCCATATCCTCGGGCGCCATCTTTATCTGATTGTAACCAGAGAAACCGTCCATGAAGGAAAATAAAGCGAAATTGGCCGTGTTATCTACGAGGATATCGATGTGTGGTAAAGGAAAATTGTCCTTGGGACTGGCCCGATTCAGGTCCCGATAATCTACACACATTCGTACTTTCCCATCTTTTTTAGGAACTGGTACGATGTTGGCAACCCATTCTGGATACCGAGCGACGGCCAGAAATCCAGCGTCAAATTGCTTCTTCACTTCTTCTTTTATCTTCAAGGATGTTTCGGGCTTCATCCTCCTCAATTTCTGTTTTACCGGGGAACACCCGGGATTTAGAGGTAATCGGTGCTGCACAATGTCAGAACTCAAACCGGGCATATCTTGGTATGACCAAGCAAAGATGTCTTGGTAGCCTTTTAGCAGGATTATTAATTCTTCACGGATAGGTGCGGTAATGCCTGTACCTATCTTTACTTCCCTCTTTCCACTGCCAATTCCTAAGTCTACTAGCTCTGTTTCTTCTGGATGAGGCCCCATTTCTTGGTCCTCATGGGCGACCATTCTTTCTAGTTCCGAAGGAAGTCCCACACCCTCATCTCCTTCATCTTCCGTTTGATTCATTTCTTGCTCGAAGTTGATAGACGGGTCCCAGGTATTAGTACCTTCGGGGGACTCGTCATCGAATCTGCCGTTTTAGAAAAAGAAGTAAACATGCAAATGAATGAGAATGGGTAGAGACCAGGAACAGATGAAGAAAGATCCTTGTATTATAAATTCAAACACAAAAGACACAAAGCCTTAACAAAATGAAAACTCTAAAGCCTAGGCCCAACTATAGAGCTTTTAAAACCGTAAAGGTTTACATTATGCTTGTTGCGTAAATGCCGGGGCGTTCCTCCACTCGCCAATTTCCCAGCTGGAAATCAGGAGAGCATGGTCGTACCAAATCCAAAGTACTCGGAATATCATCTTCGCATATCGCGAACGCTTGACCTTTGTCTCCCGAACCCGCACTTATAAAGCTTCTACTTATGTGGCAGGGCGGGCTTCCTTCACCTTCTTGTCTCCAACGCGAATTTTGACCATTGTTCTTCCTTCCCGCAATGCTTCTTTTCATGTCTGCCTGAGTGGGCTTATAGCCTAAACCATACTTCCCACGATTTCCTTGAGTATTTATCAGGCTAGTTATGCCGCCGTTGTTTTTTCCTAAACCCATCCCGGGTTCAAAACCGTTCCCCAACATAACTCGGGCCATCATTACCGCTGCATCGGACAGACAAGGTTGCCCAAAGAGGGAGTCCACGGAGGAAATGCTGACCACCTCAAAAGACTGGAAAGCAGTTTCTAACGATTCTTCTGCGGCTTCCACATAAGGCATGGAGGATGGGCAGCTTACCAAGATATCTTCCTCGCCTGACACGATGACCAAGTGCCCCTCCACTACGAATTTCAGCTTTTGGTGGAGCGTAGACGGCACGACTCCCACTGAGTGGATCCACGGGCGCCCTAACAGGCAGCTGTAGGGGGGGTTAATATCCATTATTTGGAAGGTGACTTGACAGGTGTGAGGGCCTATTTGTACTGGGAGATCGATCTCTCCCCTAACCTCTCGGCAAGTGCCGTCGAAGGCCCGAACCACCATTGAACTTGGTTTTAAGTGGGAAACATTGAATGGTAACTTCTCCAAAGTGCTCTTAGGCATCACGTTTAAACTGGAACCATTATCGATGAGTACCTTGGCTACGATATGGTCCATACACTTAACTGACACGTGTAAAGCCTTATTATGCCCTCTCCCCTCGGCGGGGATTTCTTCTTCGGCGAAGGCAAGATAGTTGTTGGCAGTGATATTGCTGACCAGCCCTCCGAAACCTTCTACCGAGATATCTTGGGCCACGTAAGCCTCGTTCAGCACTTTTACTAGCAGAGCCCGATGAGGCTCGGAGCTCATAAGTAACTCCAGCAGCGAGACCCTAGCCGGGGTTTTGTTGAGCTGTTCGATAACCTTGAATTCGCTCTGCTGAATTATGCGAAGGAACTCGCTGGCTTCCTCTAGCGACACCTCCTTTCTACCATCCTTTTTCTCTGGGGGCCCCTTTGCTGGGATATCTTTATTCGAAGCGTGGGGTGCTTCGCCATCTTGTTCCTCCACCACTTTTCCTTTTCCTTTGACGTCGGCGGGTTGGACTGGTAGGTCCGGAGGTGCGAACATACGACCACTACGGGTCACACCACTCAGCCCCGTGATACTTGTTACTTTAGCTGACAGCGAGCTGACGTCAGTGACTTCTTCTTCCTTCTTCCCCGGAGGTGTATATCTCCACGGGACCGCGTGACTATTTTGATATGGGAAAGGAACAGGTTTGGCCATTAAGGGGTGCCCGGGCTTTTGCGAGGCTGCACTTTTAGTGAAGTATATCACCAAGGGTTTGGGCTTCGCAACACCGCTCCCCTCCGTAGATTGCATGCATATATGCTGCTCTTCTTTTCCTTCAATGCCGACTTCTAGTCGACCTTGGTCTATCATCCGCTGTAACAATTCCTCTACTTCCAAACACGTCTCCATGTCATGCATCTCGCCGGAATGTAGCAGACAGGAATCCTCCTTACACCCACTATGGGGAATTACACCTCCCTTTTGTAGGGCCTCAAAGATAAACCTCCTAGGGGTTGCCACATCTCTTAAAGGTTTAGACCTGTGGGGCCTATCGGATTCAACTGCATTAACTGCTCCCCCTCCATGATTGGCGAGCGGGTTGGTCCTCACATTGGGCCGATCCTCTTGGAAAGTCAGCCATCCGGCATCCATTAAATGTTGGACCTTGTATTTAAGGGCCAAGCATTTTTCGACAGAATGCCCCGGGACACCCCCATGGTACTTGCAAGTTGCATTAGGGTCATACCACTTCGGGAAAGGGGGTTCGAGGACCCTTCCGGGAGTTACCACGGCCAAATGATTGGCGATGAGGGATGGTAGAAGATCTTCGTACGTCATTGGGAGCGGGGTGAATTCCGGCAATGGCCTCCGAGGGAAGTTCCTTGTCGTGTTGGAATTACCGGCCGGTCGAGTCGTGTTCGGAGTTGGAACTTGGGGAGCTTCCCTCTGGGTGGGTGCCTTAGGCTGCACGGGTGTTGAACTAGAGGCGTTCCCCGCATGAGCCGAGAAGCTTGGGTGATGTTGCGCGTACTGATGGGTACCATGAGGTGTTTGCTGGGGTTTGACCCACGCGGGTGTTGAAGAGACGGCATGGGCATCTCCTTCTTTCCTTTTTGCCCCTGTCGCCCCGATTCTTTTGGCATTCACGTTTGTGGAGGAAACGTAATCAAACTTTCCTCTCTTCAATCCAACCTCGATTCTTTCCCCGGCAAACACCAGATCCGCAAAGCTGGACGGCATGTAACCCACTAGCTTCTCATAGTAGAACACTGGCAGAGTGTCTACCATCATGGTGATCATCTCTCTCTCAACCATGGGAGGAGCTACTTGTGCCGCCAAATCCCTCCATCGCTGCGCATATTCTTTAAAGGTTTCACCCTCTTTCTTGAACATATTCTGCAGTTGAGTACGGTCAGGAGCCATATCAGAATTGTACTGATACTGCCTTAGGAAGGCGGTAATCAGATCCTTCCAAGTACGGATACGGGAAGCTTCCAAATTAGTGTACCACACTACCGCAGCTCCGGCCAAGCTTTCCTGAAAGAAGTGTATCAATAGCTTTTCATCTTTAGAATGGGCGCCCATCTTACGGCAGTACATTTTGAGATGGTTTTTGGGACAAGTCGTCCCTTTATACTTGTCGAAGTCCGGCACTTTGAACTTCGGGGGAATAACAACATCGGGTACTAAGCAAAGATCCGTCATGTCTGCAAACGGATAGTCCCCAAATCCTTCCACAGCCCTCAATCTTTCCTCAAGGAGATCGAGCTTCCTCCTTTCTTCAGTTGCTGGGGGCGGCCCTTCCATAGACAAAACTATTGGCGATGCTGCGATGTTGGGTTGAGGCAACGTGCCTGGTGCCGGCCCTTCGGGGATCGGGGGATAAAACTCGACATCCCTCCGAGCATAATCTTGAGGGTCTTTATGGACTTCGTCGGGCTGCTGAGGAGGCTCTTTTTCATGGACGGGAGAAGCAATGTGGCCCGCATCTTCTTGCAAGATGGGTGGTGAATAGTTGGGCGGCAATCCATAAGGGTAAGCCGCTCGGTTGCATCCCAGGTGAGGGCTGCCATCGTGCCCCAGTGTGTCCCTTCCCCGTCCTACTATGTTTGAGGGAGGATGGTGCGTAGTTGCCAAGAGAGTCGGGTCTGCTTCGGCAGCCGAACTGACAGCGGCGGCAGTGGCCGCGTTCTTCTCCATGAGCTGCTTCATACTTAACATGGCCTCCATCATGGAGGCCATTTGTTCTTTCAGAGCCGACATGTCGGCTTTCATCTGTTCCTGCGTCTCCTCTTGATCACCCATCGTTCTAGATTTGGATCTGGTGCGATAGGGATCCCTTGCGGCGCGTTTAGTTATGGTGTTTTTCCCTAAAAAACCAAACGTGAGGAGTGGGTAAAGAAAGAAAACGCATGCTAGAGATGAGATGTAGGAGTGATTTGATTTGCACAAGCTTTTTGGAGTAGAAACATGGGACCAACTCATTTTATTTCAAAAAGGAAGTCATATCTAGTCAAGGTCTGAGAGACCATACAAGTTTCCTAACGATTTCTAATTATGTGGGCCATTAAGTCTATCATATGCTGACAATAGCCGAGAAGCCCATGAATCTCTTCGGGGGCGGAGTAGGTGTCTGCCATCGCCTTGGCCTTGGCTAACAATCGGGGAAGTTCTTGACTCCCGTTCAAGGTAAGAGCAAACCGATCCATCCACATGGTTGCCTCTTGGTGTAAAGAGTCGATCACCCTTCCTCTAGCCTCTTTTTCCGCGTATACTTGGGCATACTCATCCGCGATTCTATGCTCGTGGGCCGTGGCTAGACCTAACTCTTCTTGGTACTTGGCGATGATAGCTAACATGTTGGTCTCTGTCTCGCATAAACGCTGAGACAAGCTTCTTTTAGACCTTGAACAAGCAATCAACTCCTCTTTCAGAACCATGCTATGTGCTCGCGACTGGTCCCTTTCTTCCCATCGCAACTTGAGTTCATTATTGCTACCCCATAGAGCTCCGCGAAATTTGTTCCGGCCATACTCTTCCTTGCGAGCCCTCTTGGTCTCTTGTTCAAGGGCTCTTGCGGTAATTGCATTCTCTTCCCGTAACCCGGCACACTCCTTCCGAACGTGCATAGCAGCCAACTTGAACTTCTCCTTGGCGAGTTTTGCCTTTCCTAACTTGCTTTTGAGAGCTTGGACTTCTTCGTCCTCTTCCGGTGCTTCAAAATTCTCTTCGCTGACGACTTTTAACTTGGCGAGCCAATCTAAACCTCGTATGCGAACTTTCAGCCATTCGTGGTACCCACCAATGATGCCATTACGAATGCCTCTAAGCTCTTGATCTTTCCTTAACGGGGTTTCCCATGCCTTATGGATTCTTTGTATAGTCTTGGAATTTTGTGCGCCGAGATCCCTCACAAGGAAAGGAGACATGCTTTCTTCCGTCGGTGCTCCCCTCATGGGGTACCCTAGTTGTCTTATAGCGAGCGTGGGATTGTAATTAATACAACCCCTCGTTCCTACCAGCGGAATGTTTGGGTATCTTCCACATGAGAAAAGGACTCCTTCTTTTCCTTCCTTCCATCGGGGGAACCAACTGATTGTTCTACCTCCTATCCCGGCCAAGAGCTGGTCCCAATCCATTCTCCTCTTTTCAGTACACGAGCGATGGCTCAGGAGCGGACACGGATGTCTTGTGTCTTGTTGGAACAAGTGTGAAACCAACCAAACACAGAGGGCGGGTAAGCAACAGATGATCCGTGCGCTACTCTTCTCGCACCTTCGGTCAAATGTGTCAAATAGATCTGCCAAGACAGCTACCACCGGACTTTCCTTGCTATGGTGGTAGGCAAGGAAAGCGTCGATTGCTGCTAGGTCTACCAAACCATCCACGTTTGGAAAGAGGACGACCCCAAAAATTAGCAAAGCTAACACATCCATAAACGGGACCCAGTCTCCTTGATTGGCCATACCCCTTGCCTTGTCTTCTAGGTACTTCTGTGGTAGGCCCGCTATGCCGTTCCGAGTCTGTTTTATGCGGTCCAAACCTCTTGCTGAATCTTTGACCACAGTTGCAATTCTGCTCAAAGAGGGGAGACATCCGGAGGAAAGATATGGTTTTCTTCCCCCGAGAGGACATCCTAGAATTTCCTCAAATTCTTCAATGGTTGGTACTAATTGGAAGTCCCCGAATGTGAAGCACCTCAAAGGCTGGTCGTAGTATTGGGTAAGTGATGCAATGGCTTCTATGGACACCTCTGCTATGGTCAACCCTAAGATCTTTCCGTAAGTCTTGCGGAAGGCTTGCATTTGGAGGGGTTCCATCAACCGCCCTAATTCCTTGATGCTGGTGGTATCTGGGTTTTTGACCTTGACTTGGTAGAACCTCTTGCCGGTTTGATTTGTTCCCATGCTTACTAAAGTGAGATAAAAGCTGGTGCAAATCAAAACTCCGATATCTCATGGGTGGAATGGATGAATGCATGATGGAATGCATATGACACAGATGCAATTTACGAATACGGGGGTCCGGGGAATTTGTCCCCTTCTTAGATACGACGTCTAGGGGTAGCGAAATGCCCCAACGCACGTTTTTAAGAAGGCGACACGGACCCTCCGTTGGTTTGTTTACAGTAGGGATCAAGACAGAACCCATATGCAATGCCTATGCAAAAGACACAATGCGGGAATGTGCACAGTATGACAATATTTACCGAACATAAGCAAAAGGGTATATGATACTCATGCATGGCAGTGTGAAAAATGGCACGCAGCGTGTTTGCTTCGTGCCCCTATTTAAGGGACCTATAAGGGAGAGAACTAACTAAGCTTTTAGCAATAATCCCCAAGGTAGTTATATCTCTCTTGATGGTTTCTAGAGGTATCATCCCCTTTGAAGAACATATTGTAGCAGTAGGGACTACTAGCAACAATAGGTTTTCAAAGAGAAAAGCTCTAGATGAGGGTTCACTGTAATCAAGCAAGTCGGAGACCTAGCATGATCACAGATTCACCTCCACTCCTTATGCTCCCATGAACCCGGGTATAGGGCCCTTTTTCACTCACAGTGTGTGCAAATAGTGTTGGTGTTTGTGTGCATCAAATGAATAAATATTTACTTCATGCATACATTTAAAACGCACTAAAAGCAACAAAGAGTTTATATACACAAGAACATAATGAAAGGAAACCAACAAAGGGGTAAGTCACGGTAAAACATTGCACAAAATTAAATGGCCTAACTCTCTAAAAACAGTCCCCAGTGGAGTCGCCAACTGTCGCAACCTACCCTTCGGCGGGAGGGCGACGCGTGACTCGCGGGATGCGTGTTCCACGAAAGGAATACGCGCGGAGTCGCCACCAACATTTATTTGAGGAAAACGTCGGAAAAACCGGAAAAGACGCGATCTACGAACTTTTAAGTGAAAGGTTCGGGAGTTGTATTTACGCACGGGGAAGGTATTAGCACCCCACACGTCCGCCCCAAGGGACGGCAGCCTTTAATCGAATGTGCAAACATGACTTTGATTTTTTATGTTCCCTTTTTATGTCTCTATATCCTTTATACCCTTTTTATATTTTCTCTTTTTGTGGTCGACAAGGGTGTTTCCCTTTGCTCCTACGTATTCCTCAATTTGGGATGAGAAAATCAGACCTACGTAGTTCTTTTTTATCAAGTGATTCTTTTTCACTTTAAGAGGTGATCATTTTAAGGCGTTGGACCTTAAAAATGATCCATTTTACTTAGTGAGAAAATGAAATGACGAACTTCAAAAGCCTATTTTTATGGACGAGCTTGACTAGGCGAATTGATTTTAGCCTTTAGTTTCACTTTAGTTATTAATCAATTCGATTAAGAATGAGAAATCCCAAAGAGAAAACGTCCGACTGATTTTCCGCTTTATTTTACTAAAAGATGTCTTTTTGATTATTATATTATTTTATTACCTCTTTTTGATTTCCAACGTGGTTACGGCACGACCGAACGGTCGGAATTTATTTTAACCGAAGTTAATGGATAATACAATTCAAACGTTCGGTGGAAATTTATTTTATTTTTAAGTTAAGCGAGAAATGATTTAAGTAAAATGGCTTAAGCACGTCAATAGGGGGTATAAAAAGTAAACAAAACGAGAATAAAAATGCACGAAACACAATGTGGACCACTACGGGTACATAGAATGAATCGAAAAGCTTGGTTCGAGGTACTTACCCGTTGAAGATCGAAGAACGATGAAGAACGAATGAAGAACGTCGAAGAACGGTTGAACCCTTTGCGAAATTCTTCACGGAAAACGTTACGGAAACGTTTCGGAAGCGCCTCGGCTTAGATTTTCTTCACGGAAACAATTTTTCCAAGCAAATTCGAAAGAGAGAGAAGTGCCTAAGGGGCTGAACCCCTTCCTTCTTGCCTTCCTCCCCTATTTATAGCAAAATAGGGGAGGTGGTTGCCGCCCAGCTCGCCCAGGCGAGCTCAGCTCGCCCAGGCGAGCAGGGTTGCTTCCTCCAGAAGCAACCGCCTTCTGGAGGAATATTCCAGAGGGCCCAAGTGGGCCTGGGTGCTATTTGCACCCCCATTTTTACTAAGTACACCCCCCTTTGCTGTTTTTTGGTGATTCTTTTTTCGTAAAGTTACGGAAACTTACGAATTTCGTAACGATACTTGTTTTCTTTCCGTAATGTTACGGAACCTTGCGGATTACATAATCATCCCCTTTTTGACTTACGGAATGTTACGGAACCTCACTTAATTATGCAACGATGCTTCCATTTGATTTCCGGTGTGTCACGGAAACTTACGGATTGTGCATCAATATTTTTTTGGTTTTTCGGCATGTCCTGGAATTTCACAAATTGCCTAATGATGGGTGCCAAGCACCTCACGAGGACCAAAGAATGGTCGCACGTCATCGAGCAAAGGTCCCCGGACGAAATTAGGGTATGACAGCACCCTTTGTAAGTTAAATTACACTTTCAAAATTGAACCCTGAACTTAAATTATTATCTCTAGAAACCTTTTTTAGATTCTAGGAGAGCATATGGTTCAAGTCAAACTTACCCCAAATTTGGGGGAGTGGAACTGAGTGGGATGTAAAGAAAAAGGAAAAGCATCAGCACACATAATAAATAAATTGTGTTAAAAAATGTATGCTGTTGTAATAAGGTCAAAAGTGAAATTTGGGGCAGTTGTTAGTCGGTGAATACGACTAACTTTGTGTATGAAACTTGTGTAAATTGTATCAAACTCCTCCAATTTATGGTTATTTTGTAGTATTGTAAGTACTTTTAGTTAAAGATATGTAATAAATACTTAGTAATTCTATTTTGTGTGTTTAATAATCATTTTCTCTCAATTTCAGGTTAATTAGGTAAGTTTGGGAAGAGCTGATTTTCACCTTCTCGCTAAGCCAATCTGCTGGCTAATCGATCCGTCCAACAATAGAAATATACTTGGCTATGCTGAGGT